>NW_017306431.1:1130999-1182190 GCF_000935625.1 Nanorana parkeri
AATCTTGCAGCAGGGCCCTTTGTTCCTTAGGTCCGCCACTGCAAGAAACAAATCGTTCAAATCACTAGTAGGCATGGGCTCGTTGTCCGAGTTGAAGAGTTCAATGTGAGTTTGACTCCAACATCGACAGTTCGTGTGTGCGGCAAACACAGGAACTGTCAGGGAGTTCAGCGGTCTATTCGTCCTGCCTTGTGAGCCCAGATTGGCTAAAGCCATGCACCTGATCTGCAAGACTTTGCCCAATCAGGGCCCAGTACTCTGTAAGAGCCATGATTGGGCAAAGTCATGATGACTTTGCCCAATCATGGCTCACCTGTTATAAATGTGAACAGTTGGGTGGAGCTAGCTGTCACTGCTAGCTCCGCTCAATTGTTTATGTGTTGCCGCCATCTGTCAAAATAACATTCTGCGCCGGGTGTTTGTTGCAAGCGGACGGGACGGTGGTCGTCGTTTTTTTCTTTCTATTTAAAAAAAAGTATTTTAGTGGACAATGCCGGAAGTCGTAAATGACGCTGGATTACGTTGGTGGATCAATTTTTTTACTTTTTTTTATTTTTAACAATAAAAGACGTGTCAAAACCTTGTCTTTTGTTTTGTTATTTCAAATAAAGGATTTTTTCAAAAGTCTGGCCTATTTATACAATACCCTTTACTCATTCGTAAGGGGGGGTGGGGGCGCATCTGGGTGCCCCTGAAGGGTACCCTGATATGAATAAGCCCCACCCCGACAACCAACGCCCCAGGGCTTGTGAGGAAGACAAGGTGCTTTTCTACGGGCAACCCTGGAAAAGCACCCTCCCAGTGCCGAGGGCATGTGGCCTGGTATCGCGGGCGGGGGGATTGTTTTTTATTTTACATGGGGCCCTCCTAAAATTCCTACCAGACCTTAAGGATCTGGTATTGTTTGGGAGGGAGAACCATACTCTTTTTTTTTTCTTTCTAAATGTCAGTTTTGCTGCAGCAGGTTCTATATATCGTACAAATTTGCAACTTTACAGGCAGTTTAAGGGGGCCCCCTAGACACAATATTTAAAGGAATTTTTCATTTTTATTGTTTCACTTTCAGTGATGTTAAAAATCACTGCTCCTTTAAAAACTGTATTTTTAAAAACGTGTTATTTTCATTGATTCCTGTCCCGCAGGGCAGTCCCCGGATCCCCATACGCCTTTTTATGGCCAATAACTTGGTACAATAGACTTGCATTGAGTTTGAGTTCGAATTTGAACTTTTTCCATGTTATAAAGTTGGAATTTGAACTGAACTCGGGGGTGTTCGGCTTATCATTAATCACTAACGCCTAGGGAAATATCACTCGTGGATGGGAGCGGTGCGTACGCAGAAATGAAAGACGTTTTCAGCAAGTCTAGCTTGGGTTCATTTGTGTTCATCAAAAGACAGCAATCTCCTTTATCGGTAGTTGGACTCTTCAGTTCGCGGGCACTGAAATGATAAAAATGGTAAAATACATTTCAGATGTGCCTGAAATACGGGAAATTCTTGAAGAAGATGCAGGGGAGGTTACACGGAGATAGGTTTGAATACAGACACAACTATATATTTAAGCTGAAGGTTTTACATCCGGTCAGAACTCTATACGTTTTTATCATATATTCAAAGTATATGTAAACCCAATGGTCATCCGGCCATGAGGACACTTAAGGGACTATTTATAAACAATCTGCAGGGCACTTCACCCTGCGAATATCATGCTGAGCATGTTCGGCTGAACCGAAGCCAGCCGAAGCAAGCTGATGTATGGCTGATTTCATACAGAAATCAGCTGTACAGCATTCGGCTCACTTCACTTCGGGTGGGTTATTCACTTGGCTGCCTTCACCAGCTTTGTGAATACCCCTCTTGGTCTAGAATGATGTTTTTGCTGTAACCCATATGTGATTTAAACTGGAATTATGTTTTCTTGCATAACCCAAGCAAGATTTAGGCTGGAATTATGTTTTCTTGCATAACCCAAGCAAGATTTAGGCTGGAATTATGTTTTTTTTTTATAACCTATGTAAGGTTTAGTTTGGAATTATGTACCGTGGGATAGCTCTTGTACGTTGTAGGCTGGAATTATGTGGGTGTAGCCCATGTTAATAAATCACAACTGAAAGGAAGTCAGAGCATCAACTTACCAAAAGAATAATCTACATGGAACCCATGTCCTTGGACTTTGGAATTGCTGGAGAACTGGAGCACCACCATTGGCCCACTGGAGGTTACGATGAAGTTGGATTTGTGTCCGCAGTAAACACCCAGGGCCGGCGCAGTGAGGTTACCACCATCTCTAACCGTCAGGTAGTCGTTCGTGCATTTGGCAGATGACTCTACGTCAAAGTCAGTGAACTTCATCAACACCTGAAAAATGATACATTATTGCAGGACTGGATATATATGTATATTTAGAAAGCAGTGAATGCAACACTCTCCAAACATTCACTGCAAGAGTATCTTCCTGGTGCATGAGTTTTAGAGTACAGTGATTTGGGGAATGTAACATTCACTGCTTTAAAAAGTTGCTCCATCAAGATATTATTTCAGTTTCTGGGAGCGTGTGAGACACAAATGAAGGAAGATTTGGCCCCGTCAGGGAAGGTAAAGGAAGTTGTTTACTTCAGGAGCATTGTGCATCACACAGTATCTGTATTGGGTACTTGTTTAGATTGTCATACAGGAGCCTTCAGTTGTACTTAAACATTTTCACCAGCCCGGAGTTCCGATGGCAAGCTGCAGAGCCTGTCAGCCTGCCATTGATCTGTACAGGCTGAGCGACGACAACTGTCCTCAATCACCAATGAACACAAATGTAGGAATACGCTGATATTTGCCACATGTTTGCCTGAATAGCTTGTGTGAGCAACACCTTAAAGTGTACTGCAATCTGGGGCCCTATTAGAGAGATACACTAATTCTGTTGGCAATAATAGCCCGTGTGAATGAGACCAATATACCTGTAGATTTTTGTACTAACATTTATATGAAAAATCTGGTCAGAACATTCGAAAATGCCATCGGAGACTTGACAAATGTCCTTCGAAATTTAAAGATTCATTTTAACATGCGATTTTGAGAATCAATGGAGGTTTTCCTGCACGAAAACCAAATTCACTGTTAGAATTTTGTTCATTGCAGAAAAAATTTCCATCCTTGTCCTTCATTTTTATAATCAATGTGGATATCGATCTCCAATTTGACTCCCTTAACTGTTAGAAAATCAAACCAATGTTTTGATAATGATTCTTTTCAAAAGTAATTCTAACCGTGTATATCCAGCTCTAGGCACAATGATTGAATGCTTATGGACCACATAATACATATGTTAGTTGGGCACATACCTGTTTTATAAGACGCATTGAAACTGCTTGGAGAAGGCGTGTCGGCGATATATTCCAGCAGCATGAATTTATCAGATGAGATCAGCACTGGAAGAGGTTGGCCTGCATTGACCGTGACTAGCAGAGTGCTGTTCTTGCTCACCCCGTCGTACACGTTGATCTTAGCATTACATTTGCCGGACAAACAAACGAACTGGCCAAACTGCAGCAAGATCTGCAAAATTGTAAATGTCTTTTTACTTAAATGCTTGCAAGCATATCACACTTCTGGATGCATAGAATACCTTCTTCACCTCTGCACGCTATGGTTTCTCCATAGCGTGCGTCTATAGAGAGTCTATGGTGGGCTCTGCAGAGCCCACCATAGAGAGTCTATGGTGGGCTCTGCAGGGTCACTCTCAGGTGGGCTGTTTGGGTTATCAGGTGGGCGTAACAAGAAATCACAAGGCCCCATACAAAATTTTGCTATGGGACCCTGTGATTTCTAGTTACGTCCCTGGCATGTGTGGAGGTTTGTCGTTGTTTTCGATGATTTGACATGTGTTGGCCCAAAAAGGTTCACGTCCATTTCTTGATCTGTATAAACTTTTTTGATAAGAATGGCAGTGCGTGACAATGTACTTGTCCAAAGCAATACAAAAATGCCGGTTAACACAGATGCATATGTGTAAAATCACCCTTAAAAAGATGTCAAGAGGCATAATGTGCTCTGTGCTGTGTATCCTGTGTGTGCTCTGTGTTGTATATCCTGTGTGTGCTCTGTGCTGTGTATCCTGTGTGTGCTATGTGCTATAGATGAACCGGAAAGTGAGCTGAATTGGAGAATTTTTCCAAACCAGCTATTTTGGCCTAGATTGTTCACTTCTCCCGCCTTCTCCAAACTCTTCACCCTTTTGTGAATAACCCTGTAAATATCCCATCATGCATTGCTTCCAGCAAGCAATGATAATGTTACATTGTTCAGATATTGAGTTGTAGTTCTGTGAGAATGGTCACATGAGCAAGGAAGTTGTGTAAAGTAGTCACCGCTTCAAGCTCGCTCCCATGATGGACTAGAATCTCAATACAATTAGTAAACCAAACGTGAGATTGTAGTCCATCACGGGAGTGAGCTTGGAGCAGTGACTACTTTACAACACACACAGGGACCATGGGGACAAAAGTAGCCCCCCTCCAGAAGGAAGGACAGTGTCAGCACCAATTCAGAGATGATTTGAGGATCTGCAGCCGAGTGATACACATATAAGATAGATTTTTCTTAATAGTTAAGGTGCTGAAATTTTTTTTAAAGATTTAACTCCTGAGATTATGGTCACTTGAATTCTGATGCCAACCAGCCTTGCGGTATGTTTTTGGGTTGTGGAAAAAGTAACTAAAGAAAGACTAACAAAGGGAAAAAGTACATTCTCAAACCCAGGACCCCAACGCTGCAAGTACAAAACACATGCTGTCCTAAATCGAATAAAGAGTTTTAATACATTTTCAATATAAATCTCCATTTTCAATATGAGTATTATCATTTCATATATTGCTTACCAGTGTTGGTATCCGGCTGGACATTCTACAAGAAAATAATGAATTTAGTATGGTAATGACCCCCTTCTTTCTACCTCACAAGCAGTGATGTATTCTGGTTTTGGGCTGCCCTAGGCAAGGCCCCCCCACTAAATTTACCCTAACCCTTTCTGTTTAACCCCTTCATGACTGAGGCCCTTTTTTCAATTTTTGCACCCATGTTATATTACTGCAGGATTTGTGGTGAGCTCTGCAAGGTCTATGGTGGGCCGAGCCCTTAACAGATCCTGCACAGCCCCGTGAGACCCTGCAGAGCCCCCCACAGATCCTGCACAGCCCCCCTGAGACCCTGCAGTCTGCAGGGTCTTAGGGAGGTTGTTCAGGATCCGTAATGGGCTTTGCCCACCATAGACCCAGCAGAGCCTATCACATATTCTGCAAAGCCCCCCTGAGACCCGGCAAAGCACCCCACAGATCCTGCAGAGACCCCCTTAGACCTTGCAGTCTGCTGGATCTCAGGGGGGCTGTGCTGGATCTGTGGTGGGCTTTGCAGGCTGCAGAGCCCCCTACGGATCCTGCAAAGTCCACCACAGATCATGCAGAGACCCCCTGAGCTAGCAAGCAGCAGAAATATGCAAACAGATATATGCTACTGCTGCGTACCGACGGTTCCCGGAAGTCCTTACTCTATCAAACCCAGCGACTATTTGCGGAGGGGGAGCGAAATGGTAGACTTCTCGCTTGGCTCATTAGGGAGAATGGAGCGACTTGCAGTGTTTCCAGGGTGGTGGGCCCAGATGGGTCCATCTTGACCGACCCCGGCAGCATCACTGCCCGCTTCGCCTCCTTCTACGAGGAGCTCTACCGCTCCAGGGTAACTTACTCTGAACTTGACCTCTTGACCTACTTGGACTCAGTTGACTTCCCGACCCTCTCCTCGGTCTCCCGTACCGCACTGGACGAGCCCTTTACTGACAAAGAACTGGCACTGGCAATATCCTCCACGGATGGCTTCCCAGTGGAGTTCTATAAGACTCATGCGGAGGGGGTTGTCCCCCACCTTTTGGTTACCTACAGGGAGGCCTTCCGCTCGGGCGCTCTTCCTCCCTCTATGATGGAGGCAATCATTGTGGTGGTGCCCAAGCCTGGAAAAGACCCTGAGCACTGTGCGTCCTATCGCCCAATATCCCTTTTAAATGTGGATGTTAAACTCCTGACTCGCATGTTAGCTAACCGGCTCAACTCTGTAATTACTCTGCTGATCCATGGCGACCAAACAGGGTTCATGTCCGGTAGGGGGACGGACATCAATTTGAGACGTCTCTATACCAATGTGGATAGGTTTTGGATGTCGCGGGAGCAGTGGCTTCCCTAGATGTCGAAAAGGCATTCCACTCTGTCGAATGGCCCTACCTACTTGCTATCCTACGCAGATTTGGATTCGGCAATCATTTTGTGGCCTGGGTGCAGCTTCTCTATTCTTCCCCGACTGATAGAGTGCGTATTAATAATGTTCTCTCACGACCCTTCGGCCTGGGCCGTGGTACGCGACAGGACTGTCACCTCTCGCCTGGGCTATTTGCCCTGGCGATGGAACCCATGCCTATCCTGCTCCGTGCCTCAGCCCGGGTTAGGGGGCTTTGGGCGGGGAAACTGGTGGAGAAGCTCTCACTCTATGCAGATGACGCCATATTGTACCTGGGTGACGTTGGCCCTTCCCTATCATCGGCATTGGGGATCATAGACAAATTTGGCTCCTTCTCAGGCCTCCTGGTGAACTGCGGGAAGTCCCTGCTCTTCTCACTTGGCTCCTCCCCCTCCCTGCCCCCTTCGGACTCGCCCCTTATGTATGTCACGGAATTCAAATACCTAGGTATGGTGATAACTTCTGACCCCTCCCGATTCTTAGAAGACAATTTGTACCCAATACTTAGACTCCTGCGTGCAAAATGCTTGACATGATAAAACGCTCCCCCTAACACCGGTGGGTAGAATCAATTTAATTAAAATGAGTTTCCTTCCTAAGTTCCTGTATTGTTTCCGAAACACCCCTGTCCCAATCCCTAATTCCTTCTTTCAAATGCTAGATAGTGTTCTATCCACCTTTATCTGGGCGGGAAAAACACCTAGGGTGTCTAGAGGGGTTCTCCGTCTCCCCCTTGCGGAGGAGGGATTGGGACTGCCCTGCTTCAAAACCTACTACTGGGCAGCAGTCCTGGTGACTGTTCTCTGGTGGTTCGAGCGAGATCAAGACAATCCGGAGGTGACTTTAGAGGCGGCCCTGTTGGGTTTCTACACAGAGCAGAGTAACTTGGTATTCCAGGGTCCGAAATCTAATGCTGCGGTCACAGGACCTATGTGCACGGTGTTGGCGGTGTGGGCCAACCCGAGATTGGAGCACCTTAGCTCTATTCCCGATCCCCAGGTTTGGGCCCGCCACGGAATAACACTGGTCAAACATGTCATGCCGGGGGGGACGCTGCTGGGATTTGACAGACTCCGGACTATGTACAAACTACCCCCGAGTATACGCTTCCACAAACTGCAACTACAACATGCTTGTAGAGCCCAGTTCCCAGACCCGGTGATAGTTGACTCCGACCGAGTCGAGCGGTTCATAATGAAAGACAGGATGCACAAACCTTTATCCTCACTCTACCTTCGTTTGACTAGTAGGGAAGGCCCCCCACTTGTGGGACTTTTCGAAAAGTGGAGAGAGGATATCCCCCTCTTAACGGAGGACAGTGGGAAGCATGTGTGCAGGCATACGTGTCCACAGTGATCTCCCCTAGGGAACGTTTCATACAGCTGAAATTCCTACACAGAGCATATTATACCCCGGCTAGGTTATATCCTACAGCTGATGCACACTGTGCTCGATGTACAGTGGGGGTGGGCCCTTTCTTTCACATGGTATGGTTGTACTGCAGACTCAGACCTTATTGGAAATCACTTGTATCTACTGTTAGCGCGGTGACTGGCCTGCAGCTGTAGGAGGACCCTTTGATTTTCCTGCTAGGTTGTGGCGAGGCCCTGCAAACGACTAGGGCCACGAAACTGCTTATTTTTCATGTAGCTTTCTACGCCCGCAGGGAAATAATCCTTAGATGGAAACTGGCCTCCCCCCCAACGGTGGGGTAATGGTTACACACAATTGATCGAATGCTCCCTCTCTACAGGCTGACCTATATGAGTCGCAACTGTGCACACAAGTTTGATCGGATTTGGGGAGACTGGGTGGAGGCTAGGGGACTTACCCTGGAGGGGCCGGGTGGAGAGACTTTGCTCCCGCCTGCACCCTCTACGCAGTAGTATGGATGAGGGCTGAGGTGGAAATTGAAGCAATCCGTGGATAGGCTCTACATGATGTGGGAACAAATGTCTTCCAGATACTTCTAGTTCATCATGAAAGTACTTAGGGGACGTCCCTTTCTCTTTCTTTGAGCATGAGACACAAATGGTACTTGAGATCCACGCTTTCTTTTGCTTAGTCTGTTTGTTAGTTATGTATGTATTTAATTTAAATGTTGTTTGATTGTTTCGTACTGACTCTCTGTAAAATGTGATTAGCTGATTTTAATTTTCTTGCGCTGTCTTGTACCAAAACAATAAACATTTTACCTGTGAAAAAAAAGAACACAGACAGCAATAAAAACCTGACAGGCATTCCGATTAGGGTTGCCACCTGTCCAGGATTCACCCGGACAGTCTGGGTTTTGAATGCTGTGTCCGGGTTTCATGGCAGCAGAAACCCGGACACAAGATGTCAGGCAGACAGGGCCAACCAAAATTAAGATAGGGGCTACTGGCCCCTATCTTAACTGATATTTACATATGAATGGCTGGCGCTATTTACATATGAACACGCCACGGCTCATTCTCCCCAACAAATGTCAGCGTGTTGCTAGAGTGTTCGGGTTTCACTTGAAGAAAAGGTGGCAACACTAATTCCGATCCCTCTCCACTGTGTTCACAACTAAAAAGGTTTTGGCTTTAGATCAACTTTTAGGCCTCGTAAAGGCTTTTTAGGGCTGGCAACCGATTCCTGTGGTCAGAATTACAGGTGGTTTGGAACGGTTATGGCCTCTCAGCCTGTACAAAGCAATGACAGAAGCTGTGGCTAGGGATAGATTACCAGCCCCAGTCGCAATCTGTCTGTGTTTAGGGCCAGTCATCTGTCCCAGGCCGCAGATAACTACTGGATGTGCGAACACATAGCGGCGGACAGCAGCAGATCCTGCCAGCCTGTCATCGCTTTGTACAAACTAAGTGGCCACATATGTCTGGATGCCTGTCACAGGAATCCACTGATGACTCTAAAAAGCCCATGTGGATGAGGCCTAACTCTTTGGCAGACCTGTGTACACATGTCTCAGTTAGCTGACCATGATTGCAGGCTCAGGACTCACACAAGCCCATCACATAGGCCTCGGGAACTCAGAGGTAGCCTAATTTGCACCTGATCACTAACTTCTTTGACCCATATTCTCCATTATGTTAATACTGTTTTTGTTTATATCTTTAATGGTCTTCATGAGAGAGTGAAAGATTTTGAGTTTCTGTCTATTCAGATGCAGACAATCAGTGAACGCACAACCCTGACAATACAAAACTAGCAAATGACCTGAGCCTAAAATTTTAATTTCACATGACTATACTTCACTTCAGGCCCTCCCGCAACCTTACCTGCAGGACTTGCTAATCCAATAATCTGAACTTAAATTGAGGGATAATAAAAGTGTTAAAATGGGACTTTTTCAAAAGAGTTTCGGGTATCACAATTCATAGAGACCAGTACAAAAGACCCTCCTTTCTTTTACAAAATTATAGGATATTCTATTCTAATAACCAAAACTGACCAGCTTGGGTTAAAAACACTGTGAGAAAAAATAATCTTTTGTATAGTTTATGGTAATCTAACTAAGCTTGCATATGGAAAGTTGCATCAATTGATCTCTGATGATCTCTTAAATCCCCAAATGATCAAAAGGAAATTAAAGATGATGGCCCCTGTGTCTCCCCTCAGTCTGGTCTATTTGTCCCCCCAGTCTGATCTGTGTGTCCCCTTAGTCTGGTCTATGAGTCTGGTCTATGTGTCTCCCCTGAGTCTAAGTATGAAGAAGTCACTCAAATTCAGCTCAAATTCAGTCAATATTTTATTGACCTCTGTGGTGTCACAATATGGCAATGACATGCACAGCCATGCTGTGACACCACAGAGGTCAATAAAATGTTGACTGAATTTGAGCTGGATTGCGAGCGACTTCTTCACATTTATACTGATTTGTGGAGGCATCCGTGGTCGCTTGGCACCCACCCGATACTCGAGGGTATTATTTGGTCAGGTGTGCGATGGGTTTCTTTTGATTATCTCCCCCTTAGTCTTGCTCCTGTCCCCCCCTATGTGTCCAGCATGAGACGAGGTGTTGGTGATTCCTCCCCCCCTCCCCCGGTCAGCTTACTTTCTCCTGGACGCTGTGTTTTGTGCTCCTTCGAGCACAGCGCGTGTCCTGCACAGGCCTCCTGGGTCTGAAGTCAGCTCAGCTGGTGGGGCGTGGCGGCTCCTCAGTGTGTGATTTGCCTGGCCGCTCTGTGCTCTTTGATCAGTGGAGCGTTCAGAGCGGCCATCGAGAATAGCTGGCCGGGCCAAACAGAAACAGGCTGATGGTGTTCTGGCCAGTCCGGCCCTGGTTGGGACTAATTATTACTGAAGAAATGTTCTTTTATCTTCAAATTTCTACCTATGTAAAGCTCAGTAAAGCTGGATTTCCATTAAAGGGATGCATTTATAAACAGTTTGCAGAGCCATTCGTCCTGTGAAATTCTGTGGTTGTTCGTTCTGTGCGAATGGAGGCAAAAACGAATGCTCTTAGTTAGGGATGCACTGATACCGTTATTTCGGTATCGAGTACTGATACTTTTTTTTCGGGACTCACCGATACTGAATACCGATACCGGAAGTCCAATTAAGGAAGGACAGTCACCAGGGAGCATGGTGCTGGTTTCTCGGCCAATCAGGAAGCCGTCTCCATGCTTCTTCGTCACCAGGAGGAAGCATGGAGCCGGCTTTCTGGGCAACCAGGAAGCTGGCGGGGGCGGGTAATGACTCACTGCCCGTCTGGCGAGTCATTACATGCACCGAGTGACAAGGGAGCATGGAGCCGGGTTCCTGGATAATCAAGAAGCCGGGCGGCGTGTAATGACTCACTACAAGGCTTCCTGATAGTTCCGGTATCTGAATTAGTATCGGGAGCATTTGGGCGAGTACTAGTATCGGTATCGGTGCATCCCTACTCTTAGGGGTCTATTCACGAAGCTGCCGAAGGATCTGGCCGTAGCTTCGGCCGATCCTTCGGCTAGCTTCGGCCCCAGGACCCCTTCGGTTCAGTAGCTGTCAGCCTGCTTCTGACAGCTGGGCGGAGCCAGCCGTGATCTTACGGCTGGCTCCGGATACAATTCTAATTGGGGGTGTGGTGCCTATCCCTAATGGTTCAATTCAATTTTGTATGCTTTAAAGTCCCTGGTTACCTGCTAACCAGGGACACTGATCTCCAAACAGGTAACTCTCCCTGGCGCCCCGGGAGTCTCCCGCTGTGTCTTTTTTTTCTATATTCTGACACCAGCAATGTCATAATAGAAAAAAAAAAAGAAGAAATGTTCCCATTGAAAAGCATTGGTACATTACTATTGGCTAAAAATAGACCCCATAGTGTCAGATCTACCGGGTAATATAATTGCTACAGTTCTGTTTTGTTCAGTAACTTTGTACTTATGATGCACTTTTTATCGCACTGGTGAGATATTGTGATCTAGGTGCTTATAATTCTGTGTCAAGGCAAAACGGAATGGAAATTAGTCTTTAGTGTATATAACAGCATTGTTCCTATTGAAAGTTGGTTTGTATTAGAAAATATATTTTCACTTCTTATTTATAAATGGCTTCTTTATGACATTTACCCATCACCTAGGAAATTATCTGCACAAAAGTTATTAAAATGTCTTTATTGTAGAAAGGTTAATTAAGTCCTTCATTATGAGGTTTGGGCCGGTGTTCTATCGATAGTCCCAACTTATCAAGTTCTGCGACCGCCTGACTTCCGCTTTCGTTACAACTAAGAGGTTTGCACAAAAAAGTTCTTCTGCACGAGCGGCAGCCAAGGCATTGGTCTTTACACATACAGCACAGCAATGAAGTAATAAAATGAACTAGGATCACACTAATCCAGCACGTTATTATTCTGAGTTGCCCCACTCAAGCGGCGGCCATATTGAGTGGGGCACGTGAGATTAATAATGTGCTGGATTAGTGTGATCCTAGTTCATTTCATTACTTCATTGCTCTGCTGTATGTGTATAGGCCAATGTAGTTGGATCTGTATGTGCGTTATAATTAATCAAAATTAATCGATTAAAACAATTTTGATTAATCAAACACGAAAATTTTAATCAGTAACAGCCCTACAAAATATTATTAAAACAGAATATATCCATTCAACATCTTTCCTTTTAAAAGGCAGAGTTTGTACTGTGTCCTAAATGTTCATATTTCTTCTTATACTTCCATTAAAACATTTTCGAACACATCTGGGCAGATGTCAATTGTACCAAAACCCAACCCTGATATTGCCATTGGGCAGAGAATCGGGCTCGAAAGCAGGGATGTGGAGAAGACAAATGTGCTCTATAATTTCAGTAAGTAATTTATCTCACTCAGGGGTCATTAGAATTTCCAAAGGGCCAGTTCACTGTCCTTAAGAATTTAGGGAGCCAGGCTCTGGTCAGTGGGAGTAGAAAATGCCCTGGTGTCAGTGCCAGTTAACAGTGCTTCAGGTTTTGTGGTCAGTGGGAGTAATAACAACCCCAGGGTTGGTGAGCAGTGGGAATAAAATGTGGCTTAGAGACCGTGGCTAGTCGGAAAAGAAAAAATGTCCCATCAATTGTGTCAGTGGGAGGAGTAGTTCCCCATCGTTGGTGTCTTTGGGGGAATAGTGCCACATCATTGGTGTCATTGGGGGCAATAGTGCCCCATCGTTGGTGTCAGTGGTAGAAATAGTGCTCCTTGGTGTCTTTGGGGGACTAGTGCCACATCATTGGTGTCTTGGGGGAATAGTGCCCCATCATTGGTGTCAGTGGGAGGAATAGTGCCCCATCATTGGTGTCAGTGGGAGGAATAGTGCCCCATCGTTGGTATCAGTGGGGAGAATAGTGCCCCATCATTGGTGTCAGTGGGAGGAATAGGGCCCCATCCTTAGTGTCAGTTGGAGCTATAATGCTATTTCCCTACTAGAGAGATTCCTCTTACCTACCTGTCAGGGCAGGAATTGAAGGGAAATCTCTCCAATGGGGACACAGGCAGAAACAAAAGCACATTTGCAGTAGAATGGGGAACAGGTTGAACATCTGACAATTTTGTATTGCTCTCTGCACCTAGTATTAAGTATTCGCTTTGACCTGGTGGGAGAGTGAGTAAAAGGTGAGCATGTGCTTGCCAGGTGGGGATGGGGCATTAAAGCAAACCTGCATGGGCACAGCGCAGTGCAAATATTTATAGTCTTAGCTTCACCCCTGAGGATACAAATGTTATTTCCCTGACACTGTGGCATTTGTGAGAATTGACAACACCGGCTCTGACAGTTGTTTATTGATGCAGATCTATGCAGGAAAAAGTTGCTGGGTCCCTCTGGAAACTTCTCTTCCGCTGATGTCACTCCTGGCAACAACAATGACAACTGTCTATGGCTCCTACACGTTCCATCAAACCTGGTATAGTTTCAGTTTTCTCTATGATTGATTCTGTATAAAAATAGGTAGCCATAGAACTGCGCAAACAAAAGCAGAACTGGTTAGCTCATTGCTAATGTTCAAAACAAATCTTGCCTTAGTTGGTACCTCCTGGCTGTCTCCAGAATTGTCTGATTTGTACATATTGGGGGAAATAGTGAAGCAATGCAGAACCTTGGGGGAGGGGTGGGGGTTGGAAAGAAAGGGTGGAAAACACCTTCTAAAGCTGGCCATACACTGTTCTATTTAATAGAACAAATTCCTCCATCAACGCTTAGGATCCGCCGGCAGCTGCCAGAATACACATACAGAGCCGGCAGCTTATTGGCTGCTGGCTCTGTTCATTTGAAGATATTTCAACCAGTTCTTTCGATCAGCTGATCGAGGGAAGCCGGCCAAAGGGTGCCAACCCACTGTGCAAATTTCGGGCTGGTTTCTGAAGAACCAGACAAAATTTGCATAATATATGGCTTGATTAAGACTCTTAAATTTTGACGAGAGGGCTAGACTAAAGCTGGACATACAGTATACTATGTTCTTTGATAACCTGCTATGCAAACATAGCTCACCAAGGAGTACAGGAAATTCCGTTGCTCCTCGGTTGAGCATTTTTGGCCCGACTCCTTCGACAAAATTCTACTGAGAAATCAACTTTTGACAAATGAAGGGGTTCAGGCAGGGTCACACATTGCTTGAAATTTGAGCAGTGCATGTACAGCTTAAAAGAGAATTAAGGGTTAAGTGTTTTTCCCCTTTGTTCTTTTTAGGGTCACGGGAGGACATATACTAGCGTCCTCCCATGAACCAAAGCTCAGTATATCGCGAGCTACAATTCGCGGTATACTGAGACCGCCGCAGCTGGGACGGATCCCGACATTACTGTCGAGATCCACCCAGCTGCGTGAGTGACAGAAGGCTCTGCCTATGTAGGTGATCGAGAAGTGAGCGAGCGACGGTATGTGTTTGCTCACTTTCCGATCTATTGAGTCGACGTGTGACAGTATTATTGTCACACGTCAGCTTGAACTGATAGGATGAGTGATTTTCACTCGCCTTATAATTCTCCTTTAAGAACCTGAGAGCTCCTTATCCTTAAATTATATTACCGGTATATAGAAACTTTTCAAAACATTTCTAGCTAAAGCAGACACAACAGGCAGTAAAAGTAACCAGAACAAGTGCCCCCACTGCAAAAATTCTTCTCTTTTCCTGTTTTGGTGTTGTTTGGATTTTTATTCACATTCCATTTCCTTTATGTGGTCACTGGGGCAAATAGAGAGGGTGAATCTCCTCAATGGGGAGATTCCTCCAAAGTAATAAAACCAGGTATGAGTTCTAACAACTCATCACTCTATTGCATAATGTCTGTCAATGACCAGACACGAGTCTGTAGCTCTCCCCCAACTCTGTATGTCTACCCTATCAAAACTACAAACGTTTCAACACACCGGGCTGGTTTACCGCAAGGCACTGCATGTTGTGCTGCACTACAAAGCAGGTGCATTGGGATGGTGCTTTAAGGCGCACGTAACAGATATCCATGGAAACAGACATAGCTGACCTAGGTGTTTTTGTCTTCAAATCTCTCGGCCCATGCAGAGATTCCCTTTACGTAAGTAGACATTTACAATTTTGCAGATCTTGCTGCAGTTTGGCCAGTTCGTTTGTTTGTCCGGCAAATGTAATGCTAAGATCAACGTGTACGACGGGGTGAGCAAGAACAGCACTCTGCTAGTCACGGTCAATGCAGGCCAACCTCTTCCAGTGCTGATCTCATCTGATAAATTCATGCTGCTGGAATATATCGCCGACACGCCTTCTCCAAGCAGTTTCAATGCGTCTTATAAAACAGGTATGTGCCCAACTAACATATGTATTATGTGGTCCATAAGCATTCAATCATTGTGCCTAGAGCTGGGTATACACAGTTAGAATTACGTTTGAAAAGAATTCAGGCAAACATGCGGCAAATGTCAGCGTATTCCTACATTTGTGTTCATTAATGGTTGAGGACAGTTGTCGCCGCTCAGCCTGTACATATCAATGGCAGGCTGACAGGCTCTGCAGCTTGCCATAGCTGTTCAGATCTATCCCCACCCTCCAACGGCTACATGTGGTTAGGGACAGATGATCAACCCTGGATGCAGACAGATTGTACAGGCTGAGCAGCGGCAACTGTCCACAACCACTTGTGATCACAGGCACAGGAATATTTTTTTTTTCTTAAAGCCTGTGGAGCGTGCTCGTAAACGCATACCCTGTGAACAAAAAAAGTGAACCGTGAAATCACAGCACACAAAAACGTGCACAAGGGTGCTTGGCCCTTCACTTAAAAAGGGGCCTCTACTTCCCGACCCCCCGGGGCGCAAGGCTCCTGCCAGGGGTTGAGATACTTTGGTCCACCTACCCGAAGGCCGGCGGACCCCAATCCTTTGGGGACCTGCTGAAACAGGTCCCTCACAGTACTGGGTTGGGGGGCTCTCCGAAGAGAGACCCCCCGGTTGGGAGGAGACAGAGAACCCTATATAAGGGCACAGAATCTCCTCCCCACATCGGGAATAGGCCCCGAATGAACCTGCACCCACTGCATCTAGTGGGTTACAATTGAAAAATAAAAAACATGCCAATTGTGCATGTAGTGCAATAAATAAATCTAAAGTGCCAGTGCACCATGCTGACAGGCCTTAGGGGCCGGAGTGCAAAAATATTGCCCCAGACTAGCCATAAAGCCTGTCCAAGAGGCATTGTGCACAGGCACAGGAATATGCTGATTCTTGCTAAAATGTTGGCCCAAATAGCCAGTGAAAATGAGGCCTTAAAATGTGGTAGACACTTGGAAGACAGTCTCATAGAAGTCTATGGAGAGCTGCGGGATTGTCATTACAGAAGAGGACTACTTAAGAATATATTTTATAGATATATTGTTTATAAGCACATTAATGGAAACCTGTCATAGGAGAAATATGAAGTTTGCCATTGTACAATTCAACATGTATGGATAATCTTCCGATTTGGCAAAGTCTTCTGGGAGAGGCAGCCGGCCAATCACAGCCAATGTAACTCCGAAAATTACCATGCCGCATCTAATGTAGATTTGTCTGTTTTATTTACAGTGGTGTATGGAGGCACTTTTACCAAAAATCGAGACTATGTGGAGTCCCCAGACTACCCCTTCAACTATTACAACAATCTCCAAGCCATATATGTCATCATTGCTCCTCCGGGTAATCGAGTGAGTATAAAAGAGACATTTACAATGGAGAATGTTCCTTCTAAAATGTCAAAAGCTCTTTTATTGCATTATTTTTGCCCTGTCCAATGTATTAGTACAGTAGAGCAGTGGCTCACAATACGCTGTAGGATGGTCTCTTTAACCCCTGTAAAGGCTCATGTCAATGGGCCTTGCTTTTCTGCATTTAATATGCTCAATGTGGGTCAGCAATATCCTATTGATTATAATGGATTAGTACACAAAGCAGTTCAGGGGCCGCATTTGACCTGCTTTGCCTTATGCTGCGTTTTCTTAGACACAGCATATCCTATTGAGGTGTGGCAACCCGCAGGCAGTGCAGGTCAAACGCAGCGTTTACTTGCCAAATGTTGTGTTTTCCATTAAAAAGATATTTCCAATCACTTCCTATGGTGACAAGAAATGAAAGGAAATGTCCTCGAAAGAAAAGGAAATAAGACATTTCTGTTTGACTTCAAATGTTGTCATGGAACAGCCTGCAGAGGGAAATAAAAAAATAAATCTGAATTCCGGGCTGGTGAAAATGTTTAAGTACAACTGAAGGCTCCTGTATGACAATCTAAACAAGTACCCAATACAGATACTGTGTGATGCACAATGCTCCTGAAGTAAACAACTTCCTTTACCTTCCCTGACGGGGCCAAATCTTCCTTCATTTGTGTCTCATCATGCACTCCTAGACACTGCGAAATAATATCTTGATGGAGCAACTTTTTAAAGCAGTGAATGTTACATTCCCCAAATCACTGTACTCTAAAACTCATGCACCAGGAAGATACTCTTGCAGTGAATGTTTGGAGAGTGTTGCATTCACTGCTTTCTAAATATACATATATAACCAGTCCTGCAATAATGTATAATTTTTCAGGTGTTGATGAAGTTCCCTGACTTTGACATACAGTAGAGCCATCTGCCAAATGCACGAACGACTACCTGACGGTTAGAGATGGTGGTAACCTCACTGCGCCGGCCCTGGGTGTTTACTGCGGACACAAATCCAACTTCATCGTAACCTCCAGTGGGCCAATGGTGGTGCTCCAGTTCTCCAGCAATTCCAAAGTCCAAGGACATGGGTTCCATGTAGATTATTCTTTTGGTAAGTTGATGCTCTGACTTCCTTTCAGTTGTGATTTATTAACATGGGCTACACCCACATAATTCCAGCCTACAACGTACAAGAGCTATCCCACGGTACATAATTCCAAACTAAACCTTACATAGGTTATACAAAAAAAAACTTAATTCCAGCCTAAATCTTGCTTGGGTTATGCAAAAAAAGACATAATTCCAGCCTAAATCACATATGGGTTACAGCAAAAACATAATTCTAGACTAAGAGGGTTATTCACAAAGCTGGTGAAGGCAGCCAAGTGAATAAACCACCCGAAGTAAAGTGAGCCCATACATCGGCTTGCTTCGGTTCAGCCGAACATGTGCTTCAGCCGTAGTGAAGGAGGAGTTTGACTCAGCCGATCCAACATCTGGATCGGCTGAGCCAAACCTCCAGCAGGCTACTCGCTGCCGTTTGGCCTATTCTCATAGGGGCCGAACGGCAGTGAGTGAATAGCTGAATGCCGCCGAGTGACATTCGGTTTGGCTATTCTGTTCAGTACCTCCGTGGAAGAAAAAAAATGTTTAAAAATGTAAAAAAGGATACATTTAAAAATAAAGACTTCTTTAAAAAAAATAATTTTGCTTTTAACTACCTCCCGGCCGGCCGGGAGCTTCTTGGATGTAACTGGGCGTGAAAATGTAAAGTTCCCCCCCCCAAAATTTTTAAGTTACACATAAAAGAGAATTTAAAAAAACATTTTTTTTAATGTCCCCACCGCTACATACACGCATGTAAACATGCGTCAGGTGCGCATACCTGCGAAAACGACGATTGCGCCCATTACGCCGCACATGTTACATATCACCGCAAACGTTGCAGTGTGAGCAATAATTATCGGGCCATCAATCACTGATAACACTAAACTGATGAGCTGTAAAAGCTTTTAAAGCGTCGCCTATGGCCAATTTTGAGTATGCTAGTTTTTTGCGATTTCGCAAGTGTTTTTTGCGATTTCGCAAGAGTTCTCCGGAATATAGTAAGAAATAAAACCCCCATTGGTGATTAATTACCACCATAAGAAAGCTCTATCTGTCCCCAAAAAATGGTATAAAATTAATTTCAGCGTTGCATGACGGAATAAATGTCAGTCAAAGTACCTCAGCGCTGAATACTGAAAAATGTCCTGGCCAGGAAGGGGGTCTAAACACCTGGTCTTCAAGCGCTTAAAAAACCCAAAAAACAATTGGGTGGAGCTAGCAGTGACAGCTGTTTCCCTTTGGCAGGTCCAGGAGAATGAATAACAACTGGGCGGAGCCGGCTGTGAGATCATGGCTGGCTCCGCCCAGCTGTCAGTTGTGAGGGTTTAGGCCGGCCAATGGCATTTCTGGCATTATTCATCCATTTTTTACCTTCACAGATATTCACAGGGTGAAGGGCCTTGCAAATTGTTTCTAAATAGTCCCGAGGGTACGTCCACACCATATGCAGTGCGTTCCGGCCCGATTCCGGCCGGAACGCACTGCATCGCATTGTGGCTGGCTCACTATTTCGTGGGGCTGGAGGGGGGCGTGGCGGGCCATTGAAGTGAATGGCACCGTAGCCACGTCCTCCGGCCGCAATGCGTTCTCCCACACGGGATCGCAGGAGACATTGTGCCTCTCGTCCGGTGCGGTCAAAATGCTGCAAGCCCCCTCCAGCCACACGAAATAGTGAGGCGGCTGCAGTGCGTTCTGGCCATAATAGGGCTGGAACGCACTGCATATGGTGTGAATGTACCCTGAGTGTCCTCATGGCCGGATGACCATTGGGTTGACATATACTTTGAACATATGATAAAAACTTAGAGTTCTGACCGGATGTAAAACCTTCAGCTTAAATATATCGTTGTGTCTGTATTCAAACTTATCTCCGTGTAACCTCCCCTGCATCTTCTTCAAGAATTTCCCGTATTTCAGGCACATCTGAAATGTATTTGACCATTTTTATCATTTCAGTGTCCGCGAACTGAAGAGTCCAACGGCCGTTATAGGAGATTGCTGTCTTTTGATGAACACAAATGACCCCAAGCTAGACTTGCTGAAAACGTCTTTCATTTCTGCGTATGCACCGCCCCCATCCACGAGTGATATTTCCCTAGGCGCTACTGATTATTGATGAGTCGAACACCCGCGAGTTCGGTTTGAATTCAAACTTTCGAACATGGAAAAAGTTTTAATTCGAACTTAAACTCAATGCAAGTCTATAGGACCAGAACTCTGAGAATCAGATGTCCCCTTCTTGAAGCCTTATATACAAGTTATTGGCCATAAAAAGGGGATCTGGGGACTGCCCTGGGGGGACATGTATCAATGCAAAAAAAACTCCCCCTCCCGAACAATCCCAGACCCTTTAGGTCTGATAGGAATGTTAAGAGGGACCCCATTTAAAAAAAAAGTGTGGGGTTCACTCCAAAAGTCATACCGACCCTTAAGGACTAGTAATAATTTTAGGAGGGACACCATGTAAAAAAAAAAAAAAAAGTGTGTGGGGTTTCCCCTTAAGTCATACCTGGCCCTTAAGATCTGGTAGGAATTGTAAGGAGGAACCCCACCCCCAAAAATGGGGGGGGGCGGCCTGAAATTCCATACCAGACCCTTGATCCGAGCACAGGCCTGGCAGGAAAGGGGGAATGGACGGACGAGCGAGCGCGCGCCCCCCCCCCTCTCCCTGCTTTACCAGGCCACATGCCCTCGGCACTGGGAGGGTGCTTTTCCAGGGTCACCCTACCTATTCACTAAAGGGTTAAATAAAATTGTAAAAAAAAAAAAAGAAGGAGGCCAGGCTTTCTAAAAAATCCTTTATTTGAAAAAAAAAAGGCAAGTTTTTGACACGTCATTCATTTAAAAAATAAAAAATAACATAAAAATTGATCCAGACGTAATCCAGCGTCATACATGACGTCCAGCGTTGTCCACGACGACAACGTAACAAAATTAACAATAAAATAGAAATAATGAAAAAAAAAAACCATGACCGCCGTCCCGTCTACTTGCGACGAACAGACGGCGCAGAATGGCATTTTGACAGATGCCGCCAACACAAACAAATGGGCAGAGCTAGGTAGCTCCACCCAACTGTTTACATTTGTAACAGGTGAGCCATGTTTGGGCAAAGTCATCATGACTTTGCCCAATCATGGCTCTTACAGCATACTGGGCCCTGATTGGACAAAGTCTTGCAGGTCAGGTGCCAGGCTTTAGCCAATCTGGGCTCACAAGGCACAGTGCCTTGTGGGGCGCATGGCAGGCGAACAGCCCTCTGAACGCCCTCACAGTTCCTGTGTTCACCGAACTCACGAACTGCCGATGTTAGAGTCACCGAGCCCATGCCTACCAGTGATTTGAATGATTTGTTTCTTGTTTCTCTGGTAGACTCCAATGGGGAGGTAATACTAATAATAATAATAATAAGAAGAAGAAGATATGAGAGGAGTGAGGGAGGAAACCTTATTTAGCCGACTCCATTTCCTCTGTCAGCAGCTTAAAGCTGTCAGGAAAGATGGATAAGACTAAAATTGTATGGTACCTAAAGCTGGCCATACACATTAAGTCTTCTCAAAATGTTTCTTTTTCCCTTCCAGGCTGAACAGGGAATGTCCCCTGCAAACTATTGTATTCTGACAGCCGATGCCCGTGGCTGTCAGAATATATAAAAAGTGACAGCAGCTGATTGGCTGTCACCACTGTTTGGGTAACAATTTAAAAAGCAAATTGTGTCACCCACAGATTCAATTTTCGGACGCTTCAGCAGGAAATGGATGACGTTTGATCTGTGTATAGCCAGCTGAACGTTGTAATATATTTGCTTGTTTTTTTACATGGTTATTTTAGCTAAAACTTACTGATTTGTTTTATAAACATGGAAAATAATGATTTTAATAAATGTTATTCATAACAGTAAATATTTTTTATTTTTGTAATTATTGTAAAGGGATTTTCTAACTCTGCGTGTGTGTGTGTGTGTGTGTGTGTGTGTGTGTGTGTGTGATATCCGTTCAGTTGTATCTGGGAGCCTCAGCTTTAGTATTGATATCTGTATATGGTTTTCTCTGGTATTCGCAACGAATATTCATAAACTTATCCGAAACTAACGAAAATTTTGATTTTGTCCGAATCCGAAAACCCGAACCAAATTGAATTTAGGATCTGGATACCACAATAACAAAATATCTGAATCGAATTTCACCTCAGCTTACATGTCTACTTTTTACGTTCTATGGTTTTATAAGCCCGTGTGCATAAGGCCTAAAGCAGGTTTAGTCATGTTTAGCTACATTTACATCAGTATAGCCCCGTCTAGAGTTTCTAATTGGATTCTAGAAGCACAAAATTCCGTTTTCTCTAAACACCACTAAACTGAATGTTTGTACCTTTGTTTTTATTTACACAATTTACAATAAAAAAAAAATTACATTTTGCAATAAACAATAGAGTAAAGTTATAAAGTGTCAAACTATTCATTCATAATACGATTAAATAGGCTCAAGCAACAGTAACCAGGTTCTATAAAGGTCATCAGCAAGGAGATTCTTAACTACCTTAAAGTGACATTAAAGGCAAAAAAAAAATCCCTCCCCCAGGTTAATGTTAGCACTGAAATGATGTCACTTTTTCCGATCTTCCTCTTCTTTCCTGATGTTTTCAGCCTTCTCTCCAGCGTTTCAGCGGCTCTCCGATCCAGCGGTGTCTGCATGCGGGTGCACGCGTCCATAGACTTACCTTGCATCTCTCGTCGCGTCCCTGCCGAAAATGAGAACTGCGCATGTGCGCGTCCCAAGATCCTTTGCGGCCGCTCGAGAAACTTCTAATTTTCGCACTGGAAAGTGCACGGAACACAGGGTAAGTCTAATCTGCTGTTTGAGCAGTTTTAAAAAAATAACTTTTTGCATATATCTACTGCTTGCTAGCAGTAGATATATGCAAAAAAACGGAGGGTTTAAATATCCTTTAAGATAGAATACAACCAGTAAGAACAGATAGGGGCTATCAGTCACACCTCAAAACCGATGGGAAAAAAAAGAAATAAAATGGAGAAAGGAGAATTGATGAAAAAAGAAGAGAAAAAAAAAAAAGTTGAAGTAGAAAAGGGGAAAAGAAGAGAAAAAAAAGAGAAGAGAAAAGGGAAGAGAAGCAAAGAAGCACACCGCACCCGAGGACCACATCCCATCTTGAGCCTATAATGGGCAAAAATCACAAATTTAGGAGTTGGGAGTAGGGGAGTCCAGAGGTCCAATGGGAACACGCCTGATCAACACACACTTAAGGTGTTCTTTAGATGAGCTGTGATTCCATTTTATAGATATAATACATTTGAACAAATCTGGATTAGAGGATGGTAGGGATTGCCGCCACTTCAGTGCTACCAGACACCTAATGGCAGTTAAAATATGGCTGGCTAACCTAGTGGAAAATTGATGTAAGCTGGGAATAGGGAGGCTTAAAAAACAATGGACAGGGTCTAACAAAACCTATATATCAAATAATTTAGTAAATAAGGATAGGATCCTTTACCAAAAAGTACAAATCTTCGGACATTCCTTACAAACATGAAATAAACTACCAATGTTTTTCTTACAATATACGTAGACAGTATAGCTGAGTTAATTGAGTGTAAGAACTCTGGGGTATGATACCAATGGTGGAGATATTTATATTGTTTTCTTTATATTAAGTTCAGATAGAGGTTTTTTTAAGCTTTAGACCAGATCTCCTCCCATTCCTCTTTAGGTATAGTGTTTAAAAGCTTGTAGCTATCAGAAATAAGGCCTCTGTGTGTAGAACTATCTAAGCGTAGACGCTCAAATGGGGTCAATTTAGAAAAGATCGAAGCAGTCTAGACAGAGTAGGCATAATGTTTAATTGGTCGGCAGGTGATAAGGATTTAGAGGGAAGTCCGTATTTAGATCTTAGATCAGAGAAAGGGACGAATGATACAATTGAAAAATCATGATATGCATTATTGTGCATTTAGAAATTTGCTCCAAGTGCATAAAAATGCAGGTTTGCTACTGCAATGTGAATGAGGCCTAATTATACTGTAAGATTCTTCATCAAATTCTCAAAAAGTTGGGTCATTGCCAGGTATGGTATCAATGGGTAGGTATACAATGATGGCACTTGGTAAATGGGTTTTGGTGCTTAATATATCCAGCAAATGGATGGTGTTGCCTGAGGGTGCATTGAAGGTGCATGCATGTCCGATCACATCACTCTCAGATCCCTAATGGAACCTTTACTGAGGTTAGGTGGAGACAATTTGTGTTCCCTTCCGTCACAGACCGGGGAATTCAGAAAAATAGAGTTTCTCCTTCACATGATTAGCTGGTGGAACACAAGTTTCGTTCACCCTAATTTGCACCTCTAGACCTCTGACGTTCTCAGATTTTGGCATTCAGCTATTCGGGGTTACCTACCCATCAACGGACTACTAGCAGAAAGACACCTAATGGTCTGTTAACAGAGATTTTATAATTCCTTCCTCAACTTGCCCTGCCGCCAATTAAAAGCACTGAAGTCAAAGAGTATCCTGCTCCCCCTTCCTAACGTCTTGTCACGGGCACTTTTTTGTATTGGGGGCAATGTCATCCACAAGGTAGGAGAACAGGCAGTTTAAGGGGACCCCCCAGGCATGATATTTGAAGGAATTTTTCATTTTTATTGTTTCACTTTAAGTGATGTTAAAATCACTGCTCCTTCAAAAATTTTATTTTTAAATTGTTTTTTTCCATTGATTCCTGTGCCCCAGGGCAGTCCCCGGATCCCCATACACCGTTTTATGGCCAATAAAAAAGGGGACATTTGATTCTCAGAGTTCTGGTCCCATAGTCTTTCATTGAGTTTGAATTCAAACTTTTTCCATGTTATAAAGTTCGAATTTGAACTGAACTCGCGGGTGTTCGGCTTATCATTAATCACTAGCGCCTAGGGAAATATCACTTGTGGATGGGGGCGGTGCGTACGCAGAAATGAAATACGTTTTCAGCAAGTCTAGCTTGGGGTCATTTGTGTTCATCAAAAGACAGCAATCTCCTTTATCGGTAGTTGAACTCAGTTCGCGGGCACTGAAAATGATAAAAATGGTAAAATAAATTTCAGATGTGCCTGAAATACAGGAAATTCTTGAAGATGCAGGGGAGGTTACACGGAGATAGGTTTGAATACAGACACAACTATATATTTAAGCTGAAGGTTTTACATCCGGTCAGAACTCTATACGTTTTTATCATATATTCAAAGTATATGTAAACCCAATGGTCATCCGGCCATGAGGACACTCAGGGGACTTTTTATAAACAATCTGCAGGGCACTTCACCCTGCAAATATCTGTGAAGGTAAATTATGGATGAATAATGCCAGAAAGGCCATTGGCCGGCCTAAACCCTCGCAACTGACAGCTGGGTGGAGCCAGCTATGATCTCACGGCTGGATCCGCCCAGTTGCAATGACAGATCAGTGTCCCCAGAATACCTAGGAATGCTGAACTGTCATTGAACAATGACAACTGGGTGGAGCTGGCTGTGATGTCACGGCAGGCTCCGCCCAGTTGTTATTCATTCTCCGGGACCAGCTAGAAGACGTTAGCAGGTCCTGGTCAATAGCAAACAGTTGGGCGAAGCTAGCTGTCACTGCTAGCTTCGCCCAATTGTTGTTGTTTTTTTTTGGGGGGGTGGGGGGTTAAATTTTTTTACTTCAACTTTTTTCAGTGATTTTCTATTTTGCTCGGTACCTCGGCATTTGGCTATTCACTCACTGCCGTTCAGCCACTATGAGAATAGGCTGAACACAGCGAGTAGCCTGCTGGAGATTCGCTCAGTCGATCCAGATGTTGGATGGGCTGAGTTGAACTCCTTGTTTACTTCGGCTAAGTCGAACATGCTGAGCATGTTCGGCTGAACCAAAGCCAGCCGAAGCAAGCCGATGCACAGCTGTACGGCTGAAATCAACTGTACAGGGTTCGGCTCACCTCACTTCGGGTGGGATATTCACTCGGCTGCCTTCGCCAGCTTTGTGAATAACCCTCTTAGTCTAGAATTATGTTTTTGCTACTACCCATGTATGGTTTAGGCTATTGTAGTGCTACCCCCATAGGAGTCGCTGATTATACCGTGTCTTCCTTTCCCCCTGCACCAATGTACCGCCCAAATGTGGATCAACAGCACACCAACATACTTTTGAATACTTTTATAGCAGATTTAATAATAAAACCAGATATGAAAAGATATAAGGCAATAATAATACCAACAGTCACATAAAAAGGATATGGAGCAACAGGCTAAGGAAAATCAGTAACTGCAGCTATCTGCTATCAGCACTGACGTGCGAGAGGCTAATTGTCTCAAACCGTTTACCTTGAATGGAGTGTATATGCCTTACTGTAGTGCAGGTATGAACAAGAAACAGGGTGTCACTGTGGCCAAAGAACGAGCGCTACTACCTGATATTGAATGGCATCTATTCATGAGAGAAGGAACAAATATATATGACTTACAGTTGGAAGTCTGCAAATGTGTCGAGGATGGTGAGCCAAGGAACGGTGTACAGAGGAAGTCCAAAAACAAAATACTGCAGCACTGGATGGATGAGGGAGCGCTGTGAAGTTACCTAGCGGCACGCGTGCACGGCTGGCCAGGCCAGGCCACGGCGGCTGAGGGGGGTAGGACCGCGGCGGTTGTGGAACCGGGACCGCGAGCGGCTGTGTTCGGTGCGTGTGTAGTGGAGTCAAATCGATGGGCAAAGTAGACGCTGTGCACAGACGGGCTCGCTGTATCGTGATGACTACGCGTTTCGAGGCACAACCTCTTTGTCAAGTCTTAGGGCAAAGGACTTCCTCTGTACACCGTTCCTTGGCTCCTCACCATCCTCGACACATTTGCAGACTTCCAACTGTAAGTCATATATATTTGTTCCTTCTCTCATGAATAGATGCCATTCAATATCAGGTAGTAGCGCTCTTTCTTGTTTGTTTCTGTTTACCATTCGAATTTGCAGTGCTCTCTTCCTGTTAGTGAGAGCCTGCACACCATAATTCATAGCCCGTGCTTTTTCCAGTAACCAATTATCAGTTGTGCGCTTATGTTTTTTTGTTTTACTGTGGCCAAAGGCCTCTCACCAATCCTCAGGTCAGTTTGTAGAAATGCAGTCTGCTAGCAGAAATCCGACATCCCCCTCCTCCCAGTCCGATTCTTGCGAAGAGGGCAAAGTCATCTGGGTCTCTTGTAAGAGGTTTTCACTCATCCAGGGTACCGGCAGTCATCTCGGTCGTCTCCGTCTGGCGCCGCTCTCTAAGCTGGGCTGGCTGGGTCACTCCAACGGCTGGTCCGGCCGTGCGACTAGGCCTCGACATCCTCGCTGGAACCGCGTCACCGGGTCTCACTTCAGGCACTCGATCAGGACCTTTCCGCCTCAGCAAACTCAGGTCAGTCTCTCTGTACACCGCTGCACAGAGCCTGTGTGTCCCTGTATGTCAGCGGTGACCACACAGCTCTGTTGCACACAGTCTTAACCCACACAGGGTTGCACAGGTCTCTCCTCTTCAGATGGCTGTCCCAGACTGGCTGCCTTCAGCAGCCACCGCCCATAGGTCTCCTCCTCTCTCCTGCACAGCCTCCTGGGAGGTGCAGTTTCAGAGAACATACTTGCAATGTATCCATATGTGCTCTGCACTGCAATCCCCATAAGTCTCCGCCTCTTATCATACACAGAGGCCATTTACTGTTTGCAGACAGAAACACAGTTCTCTACAGTAGCAAATATATACATCCACATAGGGGCTAAACTGGAATTATGTTTTCTTGCATAACCCAAGTTAGAGTTAGGCTGGAATTATGTTTTTTTTTGTATAACCTATGCAAGGTTTAGTTTGGAATTATGTACAGTGGGATAGCTCATGTACGTTTTAGGCTGGAATTATGCAGGTGTATGTAGATGTTAATAAATCACAACTGAAAGGAAGTCAGAGCATCAACTTACCAAAAGAATAATCTACATGGAACCCATGTCCTTGGACTTTGGAATTGCTGGAGAACTGGAGCACCACCATTGGCCCACTGGAGGTTACGATGAAGTTGGATTTGTGTCCGCAGTAAACACCCAGGGCCGGCGCAGTGAGGTTACCACCATCTCTAACCGTCAGGTAGTCGTTCGTGCATTTGGCAGATGACTCTACGTCAAAGCCAGTGAAGTTCAGCAACACCTGAGAAATGATACATTATTGCAGGACTGGTTGTATATGTATATTTAGAAAGCAGTGAATGCAACACTCTCCAAACATTCACTGTATCTTCCTGGTGCATGAGTTTTAGAGTACAGTTTTAGAGTACAGTGATCAATTCACTATATATGTTTGGTGAATGTTTGTTTGGTGAATGTAACAATCACTGCTTTAAAAATTCAAACGAAGGTAAAGGAAGTTGTTTACTTCATGAGCATTGTGTATCACACAGTATCTGTATTGGGTACTTGTTTAGATTGTCATACAGGAGCCTTACAGTTGTACTTTTTCACCAGCCTGGAGTTCAGATTTATTATTTAATTTCTCTCTGCAGGCTCTTCCATAACAACAAACTGAAATGTCTTATTTATTTTTCTTTCGAGGAAATTTTCTTTAATTTCTTGTCAAGATTGGAAGTGATTGGAAATATCTTTTCAATGGAAAACACAACATTTGGCAAGTAAACGCTGCGTTAGACTTGCACTGCCTGCGGTTTGTCACACCTCAATAGGATATGCTGTGTCTAAAAAAACGCAGCATAAGGCAAAGCAGGTCAAATGCGTCCTCTGAACTGCTTCGTGTACTAATCCATTAAAGTCAATAGGATATTGCTGACACACATTGATAATGTTAAATGTAGAAAAGCAAGGCCCATTGACATGAGCCTTTACAGGGGTTAAAGAGACCATCCTACAGCGTATTGTGAGCCACTGCTCTACTGTACTAATACATTGGACAGGGCAAAAATAATGCAATAAAAGAGCTTTTGACATTTTAGAAGGAACATTCTCCATTGTAAATGTCTCTTTTATACTCACTCGATTACCCGGAGGAGCAATGATGACATATATGGCTTGGAGATTGTTGTCGTAGGTGGAGGGATAGTATGGGGACTCCACATTATCTCCATTTGTGTTAAAAGTGCATCCAAACAGCACTGTAAATAAAACAGACAAATCTACATTAGATGCGGCATGGTAATTTTCGGAGTTACATTGGCTGTGATTGGCCGGCTGCCTCTCCCAGAAGACTTTGCCAAATCTGATGATTATCCATACATGTTGAATTGTACAATGGCAAACTCCATATTTCTCCAATGACAGGTTTCTGTTAATGTGCTTATAAACACTATATCTATAAAATATATTCTTAAATAGTCCTCTTCTGTAATAACCATCCCCCAGTTCTCCATAGACTTCTATGGGACTGTCTTCTAAGCGTCTACCACATTTTAAGTCCTCATTTTCACAGGCTATGTGGGCCAACATTTTGGCAAGAATCAGCATATTCCTGTGCCTGTGATCACAGGTGGTTGTGGACAGTTGCCGCCGCTCAGCCTGTATAAATGAATGACAGGCATCTATCCACACATCTAGCATCTGTGCCCCCTGTGGGTGGTGCCAGAGAATCACATTTGGTGTGAGACCCCATCACTGATTCACTGTCACATGGATACGGCATCTAGCAGTTTCTGCACAACGCCTCTTGGACAGGCCTTATGGCTAGTCCGGGGCAATATTTTTGCACTCCGGCCCTTAAGGCCTGTCAGCGTGGTGCACTGGCACTTTTTTTTATTTATGCACTTAATGCATGATTGGCACGTTTGACTCTCACAGATGACGGAGGGTGCAGGTACCTTTGGGCCTGTTTCCTGAAGTTGGGGAGGAGGTTCTGTGACCAACAAATGGGCCCCTCTGCCTTCTCCCACCTGTGGGGGGGGTCTCTCTTCGGGAGAGCCCCCCAACCTAGTACTTGGTGGACCTGTTTCGGCAGGTCCCAGAGGATAGGGGTCCGCCGGCCTTCGGGTTGACGGACCTGAGTCGTTCTTGTCCCTGTCAGTAGCCTTGCGCCCCGGGGGGGGGATCAGGAAAAATTGTGGCCCTTTCACTCCATTTGTGGCCCTCCACGCTCCACGGGCTAAAACATTTTTTACAAAAATATTCCTGTGCCTGTGTTTACAGGTGGTTGTGGACAGTTGCCGCCGCTCAGCCTGTATAAATTAATGACAGGCATCTATCCACACATCTAGCACTTACAAGTGGTTAGGGACAGATACACAACCTTGGACGCAATCTGTCTGCATCCAGGGTTGATCATCTGTCCCTAACCACATGTAGCCGTTGGAGGGTGGGGATAGATCTGAACAGCTATGGCAAGCTGCAGAGCCTTTCAGCCTGCCATTGATATGTACAGGCTGAGCAGCGACAACTGTCCTCAACTACCAATGAACACAAATGTAGGAATACGCTGATATTTGCCGCATGTTTGCCTGAATAGCTTGTGTGAGCAACACCTTAAAGTGTACTGCAATCTGGGGCCCTATTAGAGAGATACACTAATTCTGTTGGAGCTTATAGCCCTGTGAATGAGACCCATACACCTGCAGATTTTTGTACTAACATTTATATGAAAAAAAATTCCATCCTTGTCCTTCATTTTTTTTAATCAATGTGGAAATCGATCTCCAAATTGACTCCATTAACTGTTAGAAAATCAAACCTATGTTTTGATAATGATTCTTTTCAAACGTAATTCTAACTGTGTATACCCAGCTCTAGGCACAATGATTGAATGCTTATGGACCACATAATACATATGTTAGTTGGGCACATACCTGTTTTATAAGACGCATTGAAACTGCTTGGAGAAGGCGTGTCGGCGATATATTCCAGCAGCATGAATTTATCAGATGAGATCAGCACTGGAAGAGGTTGGCCTGCATTGACCGTGACTAGCAGAGTGCTGTTCTTGCTCACCCCGTCGTACACGTTGATCTTAGCATTACATTTGCCGGACAAACAAACGAACTGGCCAAACTGCAGCAAGATCTGCAAAATTGTAAATGTCTTTTTACTTAAAGGGAATCTCTGCATGCGCTGAGAGATTTAAAGACAAAAACACCTAGGTCAGCTATGTCTGTTTCCATGGATGTCTGTTACTGGCACCTTAAAGCACCATCCCAATGCACCTGCTTTGTAGTGCAGCACAACATGCAGTGCCTTGCAGAAAACCAGCCCGGTGTATTGAAACGTTTGTTGTTTTGATAGGGTAGACATACAAAGTTGGGGGAGAGCTACAGACTCAGGTCTAGTCATTGACAGACACTATGCAATAGAGTGATGAGTTGTTAGAACTCCTACCTGGTTTTATTACTTTGGAGGAATCTCCCCATTGAGGAGATTCACCCTCTCTATTTGCCCCAGTGACCACATAAAGGAAATGGAATGTGAGTAAAAATCCAAAAATCACCAAAACAGGAAAAGAGAACATTTTTTGCAGTGGGGGCACTATTAAAACTGTCTCAGGGGGATTTGACTTTTACTTCCTGTTGTCTGTTAAAGTGTCTGGTTTATCTAGAAATGTTTTGAAAAGTATGTATATCATTTAAGGATAAGGAGCTCTCAGGTTCTTAAGTTGTCCATGCCCTGCAATGTGTGGCCCTTCCTGAACCCCTAATTTGTCAACAGTTGATTTCTCAATAGAGACTTTTGTCGAAGGAGTCGGGCCAAAAATGCTCAACCGAGGAGCAAAGGAAGTTCCTATGCTCCTTGGTAACAACCAGTGGCCATAATGAGCTGTGTTTGCATAGCAGGTTATCAAAGAACATAGTGTACTGTATGTGCAGCTTTAGTCTAGCCCTCCCGTCAAAATTTAAGAGGCTTAATCAAGCCATACATCATGCGAATTTCCTCTGGTTCTTCAGAAACCGGCTGAAATTCGCACAGTGGGTTGGCACCCTTTTGCTGGCTTCCATCGTTCAGCTGATCAAAGGAGCTGGTTGAAAAATCTTCAAATGTACAGAGCCAGCAGCCAATGAGCTGCCGGCTCTATATGGGTATTCTGACATCAGTGAAGCCTCAATCAACATTCCTAAGCGTTGATGGAGGAATTTGTTCTATTAAATAGAACAGTGTATGGCCAGCTTTAGAAGGTGTTTTCCACCCTTTCTTTCCAACCCCCACCCCTCCCCCAAGGTTCTGCATTGCTTCACTGCTTTGCTTGCCCAGTTCTATGGCTACATATTTTTATACAGAATCAATCATAGAGAAAACTGAAACTATACCAGGTCGGATGGAACATGTAGGAGCCATAGACAGTTGTCATTGTTGTTGATGGGAGTGACATCAGTGGAAGAGAAGTTTCCTGAGGGACCTAGCAACTTTTTCCTGCATAGATCTGTATCAATAAACAACTGTCAGAGCCGGTGTTGTCAATTCTCACAAATGTCACAGTGTCAGGGAAATAACATTTGTATCCTCAGGGGTGAAGCTAAGACTGTAAATATCTGCACTGTGCTGTGCCCATGCAGGTTTGCTTTAATGCCCCAACCCCACCTAGGGAGCACATGCTCACCTTTTAGTCACTCTTCCACCAGGTCACAGAGAATACTTAATACTAGATGCAGACAGCAATAAAACATTGTCAGATGTTCAACCTGTTCCCCATTCTACTACAAATGTGCTTTTGTTTATGCCTGTGTCCCCATTGGAGAGATTTCCCTTCAATCCCGGTCCTGACAGGCTGTTAAGAGGAATCTCTCCAGTAGGGAAATAGCACTATAGCTCCAACTGAAACCAAGGATGGGGCCCTATTCATCCCACTAACACCAATGATGGGGCACTGTTCTTCCCACTAACACCAATGATGGGGCACTATTCCCCCAAAGACATCAACGATGAGGCACTATTCCTTCCACTGACACAATCGATGGGGCATTTTTTCTTTTCCGACTAGCCACAGTTTCTAAGCCACATTTTATTCCCACTGCTCACCAACCCTGGGGTTTATTTTACTCCCACTGACCACCAAACCTGAAGCACTGTTAACTAGGACTGACACCTGGGCATTTTCTACTCCTAATGGCCAGAGCCTGGGTCCCTCATTTCTTAAGGACAGTGAACTGGCCCTTTGGAAATTCTAAGGACCCCTGAGTGGGATAAATTACTTACTGCAATTATAGATCGCATTTATCTTCTCCACATCCCTGCTGTCGAGCCCGATTCTCTGCCCAATGGCAATATCAGGGTTGGGTTTTGGTACAATTGACATCTGCCCAGATGTGTTTGAAAATGTTTTGCTGGAAGTATAAGAAGAAATATGAAGATTTAGGAAACCGTACAAACTCTGCCTTTTAAAAGGAAAGATATTGGATGGATATATTCTGTTTTAATAATAATTTTTTTTATACATTGCTAATAACTGCTAAAACATTATCATTATCATCTTATTATTATTATTATTAGTAGTAATGTATACATCCTTTAGGTTGCATACATATCTAGTTTTCCTACCAGGTGTAGAGTGGACTATTTGAATCACCCAGCAACTTCTTATATCTCTCAAGGTCTCCGGTGACCAGATCTTTGACCTGAGTTTCCAAAACTATCCCTAATGGGGTTCCCACCTTCCCTATTGGGTGCTCTTTTTTATGCTGTAACTTTTCCTGTTGCATCAGAATGTGTGAGACTCCCTAGCAGAAGAAAGGACCTACTTTTGCTACTGCAATGTATGAGATATGCAGGGATCTAGATTGCAATTCAACCAGTCGCCAAAAATTATAAAAATAGACTGATGCTTTAGGTTATTTTTCCCCATCTAGAGTTGAAAGTGGATACCAAATGGTCTTCTCTTACCTGCCGTAATGCATCACTGATGTATAATCATAAGCGAGATTCATGGTGTTCCCATTGTTCTTCGTGAAATCCCCTTGATTTCCTGTAAAACACATCATCAGTACAATGAGCAATATTAATCCTACAAATAAACATGGATGGCTACTGATATTAAAGATACCCCTGTCAACATTGGGCCATGTGCATCTAATAAAATACCTGCTAAAAGAATAAGGAATATACCTTTCCAGCGGTCTGTGTCATGAAGAGTGAGATTGTTTTTGTACTGTGTCATGAAGCTGTTGCTTGCAAGCATATCACACTTCTGGATGCATAGAATACCTTCTTCACCTCTGCACGCTATGGTTTCTCCCCCTGGCTCATACATCATTACAGGGTGCACGAGCGGGCAGAAGGAACCACAGCGTGTTCAGCAGGGGTAACATGTATCCAATCCAACCGACTGATTGAATACTTGCAGACAACAGGGAGCAGCACAGAAGCAGCATTTCACAACATGGCACACCCTAAAGGAAAATATATTGCCTCCTCTTTCGGCAGGTAGGTTATTGTATAGAAGCGTCCTTTTGTGAAAGAGGTGGAAGACCTTTGCTTAGTAATGAATGGAAATTGAGGTGTACATGCGTAGAAGAAGCAGAGCCTGGATGGGAGATTTTGAAGAGGAGGATGTGTGGAGACCAGCAGCCACTGATATATACCACCCACCAATATATACCTAACAAGGGACAATTAGATGCTGTACAGCTTTCACTTTATCATCAGGTAGACTAGCCTTTGTCAACCAGGGTTCCTCCTGAGGTTGACAGGGGTTTATGCATTGGTAAATTGATCTCCCAACTACCCTGACCACCAATACGGTGGTTGGGTGGTGGACACACCTTTGCACTGACCACCAATATAGGAGGTCATTTGTACACCGGGGGTTAGCAGGGATTACTTCGAGACCTGAAAATGATTTCAAAGATCCCTTCACCCTGCCAATATTTGTGAACATTCATTTTGTGTGAATAATGGCAAAAACACACATCCTTAATATACAGTATTTGCTTTTCAGGTCTAATGTATTGTGATGTATTACTGCATTATGGCCACTAGATGGAGTTGAAGAGCATAGGAAAAAATATAAGTATGTCCTGTGCTGCTCAGCTTTATTTAGTGTCCATAATGCAGTATTACATCACAATACATTCAACCTGAAAAGAAAATATATTAAGAGTGTTTGTTTTTGCCATTATTCACACAGAACGGATATTCAGAGGTAGTCACAGGGAAAAGGGCTATGCAAATTGTTTCTAAAAAGACCCCTTTAAGCTACATTTGTAATTTACCACTTTAAAATTATAAATATACACCAACTAAGTACCTATAAATGCACGGATGTCAAATGAGGGCTCTCTAAATGCTATCCCAGTAATCCCTAGTGATTGACACCTAAACATTGTCAAATCACACTTGTGCAAAGCTGAAGTGTCGGCTTCGGTGCGAACTTGGAGGATTGGTGCCTGCAGCATCATATCCTTGACTCGTTGACACCTGTTTCTACCAATTGCTGCAACAGAGGCCCCCAAATTGAGAGATGAGAACCACATAGATGCTATATATGTCATGCCTACAAGCACAAGAGGTTTGGCACATGGACACCATATGTATACCTGCCCAATCCACCAACCTGGTGATATATACTGCCATTTGATGTCCACGTAATTGTCTCTGTCCATTCTGTTGTGTTCGTGGAAGAAACCTAATGAGTGCATCAATTCGTGTTGGATTACGCCATAAACCATACAGCTGTCTGGATCGAGATTTACTGTCTGTGCATCATTTATCTTTCCAATATATGACCAGCAGCTGCACATGAACAAACACCAATGAAATGATTAAAACATACATACATGCTGTACATACATACGGAGTTAGCAAACTACACTGGTGGCTCTTGGCGTAAGACATTTCCTTCGATTGGAACCAGCCCACAAATATAATGTCAGGATTAAACATACAGTACTGAATTTTTAGACGAAGCTGGTAGACTTGGCCCCAAAGAATGATCTACAAACATGATACAGGATGGAGTAGAGAACATCCATTTCAGCGTTCATCACCCAAACCCCCTGTAGTGGGACTACTATGACTTTTTCCCAATTGAATTCTAACTGACTTTCCAAAGGCTACAGTATAAGAAAATAAAAACAACAATGACTGCCAAGACGCAACAGAACGCCACTTATAAACTTGGTGCTTACCCTTGTCCGGCTTCAAAACTGAGGTAGTTTGGCTCTTTGGTCCTCTCTGTGAAGAGCACGCAGGTCATTGTTGAAAACTCTAACATGGCAGATGTAATCGAATATTTACTATATTCAGCTGTTGGAAAAAAAAACAGTTTAAGTGCCCATTTAAACCTATGTATTTCGTTGTTGTAACGCATGTGCGGATGGTTGTTGTTGTTTTCAATGCTTTGACATGTGTTGGACCAAAAAAGTTCACGTCCATTTCTTGATCTGTATAAGAATAACGTACTTGTCCAAAGCAATACAAAAATGCAGGCTAACACAGATGCATATGTGTAAAATCACCTTCACAGGCCTGTCAAGAGGCATATTGTGCTCTGTGCTGTGTATCCTGTGTGTGTGATCTGTGCTGTGTAGCCTGTGTGTGCTCTGTATAGTATATCCTGTGTGCGCGCTGTGCTGTGTATTCTATGTGTGCTCAATGCTGTGTATGATGAGTACATTCTGTGCTGTATATGCTGTGTGTGCTCTGAGCTGTGTATTATGTGCACACTGTGCTAAGTGTGCTCTGTGCTGTATATTTTGTCTGGGCTGTGGGGGCACAGGAAGAGACATTCACTTTCCCTTATTACATAGTCATGGATAAAAGGTGACAGAAGACCCGATAGTTCATTCCATAGGGAGACCAACTTACAATAGTCAGGTGACATGACGTATGGGACGATAGCAAGTCCCTGCTTTGATTTTCCCCAGAAGCAGGATTTGCATTTCAACGCATTCCGGCCGAGCAATGGCTTAATGTCTCCCTCCAGTAGAACCTCAGTGACATCTGAAATAACAAACAATAATGCCCCGTTCATGTCACTGTTTTCATGTTTATAAGATTAATATATTCTATTTTTGTATGTTCTGTGTCTCTTATACTTTCTATACGATGTATACACATTGAATTGTGTCCATTATAATCTAGTTAATATGGAACCCTGAATGTGAATAGTTTATATTTACCATTTGCAGCCAGCAGGTGGAGCTCTGTGTAAGCTATATGCCTTGTGACGGTTTCTCCAAGAACCCTATTCTGACTCCGATTGTTGTGATAGCGATATATCCCTTGTGAGACCTCTATGCCTGGCCTGTATAAGCAGATATACTCACTACGGACAATCCTTGTCAGATAGCTGAACTCGTCAATACCGTTTCATCCAAAAGAGGTGCTTTATTTTTAACATCAGGTTACAGCAGATGATAGGAACAGCAGATTGAATGGTTTCAGTATTGTGCGGTCAGAAAATGATGCCTTTTCTAGCGTACTATGTAGAGTACATGTGTCCTAGTTACATGTGGCCTGTTAGCTGTGGCCATGACACAGGAAGCACTGACCTCAGGAAGAAGGGTGGGGCTTCCAAACAGAGGAAATACGTCACAAAGGGAACACAGAACATGTTTGATACCAAGAAAGGCCACTAGATGGCAACATAGGAACTAAATATAGAATGACTATAGAAATGGTATAGGGAAACAATCTTATCATTTCTTAACTATATCAACATGAATCTAACTGAGGCTATGTCATATTCTACGCCCCATTGGGGCGGCACAAACCCTTTAACACCTATGTGTTTCTACACACTTTACCACATGTACCCTGGGTTGCCATTGTGTTCTATGGTGCTAGTTCACATATATGGGATACATTGACATTCATCGGCCAGTAAAAGTTCATGTCCATTTTTTGATTCTACAATGCGGAATGGCAGCAGACAAACACTGGATCCCAAAGCAATAAAAAAAAAAAAACACACACACACACGAAACGCATCCTGCCTGGACACTCATACACAAGTGAATGGTTCAAAGAGGACAGGAAACAAGGAGAGACTTGCCCAATGGGAACACAAGTAACAATAAAAACGTGGCAGAGGTTGTAGACCTTCTGTATGGCACAAATGAAAACATATGACTGGTGCTCTACTTTAGGTATCACGCTAGTTTCAGGTGTCTCCAGAGCAGAGGTTGCGCACTTGGGGGCAATCCAGAAGAGAACAATGGCCTCGCCATCAATACCATCTCAGACATTACAGTCATGTTAGCTTGTTGCATGTCAACGTCGAGATGTTTAGGTATCTCTATGGTTTTGGTTCCTGGAGTTGGACTCTCAGCAGGTTTAGGCTACCGGTGTTTGGTTGCCCATTTTGACTCTTGTCCATACAGGGTCTAAGTCTGTGATGAAGCTTAAACATTGACCAGGTGCTGGTGCAGTTGAACCATTGACCAGGTGCTGGTGAAGACGTTAAACCATTGACCAGGTGCTGGTGAAGACGTTAAACCATTGACCAGGTGCTGGTGAAGGTGAAGTTGAACCATTGACCAGGCACTAGTGCAGTCAAACCATTGACTGACTCCTCACCCACACGGCCCCATGCCCCGGAAGCTCACCATGACGTGTCACTGCATACCAGGGCTGTGAAAGGCTTGTGGGGAAGACCTAGGCTGGGCAGCAGGCATTATTAGTGGCCTTTAAAGGTGGTGCAAAAATCAGTGGATAGACAGTGGCAAAAGATCTAATGGCCTAGGCAGCAGAACTCTAAGTGGCCAGTACCTGGTGTGGACTTCCCTTTGCCCCTGGGTACACCACTTGAAGTGTGTGGAATATTTTGGTGGCAGCCAGACATTAGATGTTTACTTGGCAGGATGTAGACAACATGGAGAAGATAAGCATGCACCTAGGGGGGCTGGTGTTTCAGTTTAAGGTAGCTTAGCAGGCTAGGGATGGGGACTGGGGTGGGGGTTATATTAAATACATGAACTTGTCAATGTTAACTCGGATGTGGTCAATGAAACACTTTGTCACCATTATGGCATAAGTCTTCCCAGTCAGCCCAATACATGGATAAGATATGACAGACATTGGACAACGGTTGCTTTTTTGTGCGGAAGGTCAGAGAATAATGATGACATTACCTTGATTTGCGTGCAGTATTATATCAGAAATTGTCATGTTATGGTAATTGGAGGTAGTATCCTCAGCACCTGTTAAGAAACCCAAAAAAATATATAAAACCAAAAAACTAATATATAGTTAGCTCTTCTCTTATGTCTGTAGGTAACTTCCATGTACAAGGGCAAGGGAATGTACGAAAGGAAGGGAAACAGCTCTGGAAGTTGCTGCAAATAGGGAATAGTAGATCCTGTAATCTGTCCTAGCAGATCCACTATAATATCAATCATTTATCCCTTATAATTCAATATACAAATCTCTTACCTTTGAAGGAGCTGTAAAGTCCCAGCATATCCTGTCCTGTTGTAACATCAGCATTGTAATAGGAATACATACTAGAGATGTGTCTGATAATGCAATCAAAGCTTACTTTTATGTAGTGAGTGCTGCCTTCCGTCTGTCCATCACTTTCAACAACTTCCTGGACTCCTGGTGTGCTTTGCATCTCTTTCCCTGCTGCTTCATGTGATGCAATCTCCATTTCTCAAGACTTACAGGGTTATGCACAAAAGGGTGAAGAGTTTGGAGCAGGCAGGAGAAGTGAACAATCTAGGACAGCATAGATGAACTGGAAAGTGAGCTGAATTGGAGAATTTTTTCAAACCAGCTATTTTGGCCTAGACTGTTCACTTCTCCGACCTTCTCCAAACTCTTCACCCTTTTGTGAATAACCCTGTAAATATCCCATCATGCATTGCTTCCAGCAAGCAATGATAATGTTACATTGTTCAGATATTGACTTGTAGTTCTGTGAGAATGGTCACATGAGCAAGGAAGTTTTGTAAAGTAGTCACCGCTCCAAGCTCGCTCCCATGATGAACTAGAATCTCAATACAAATAAGTAAACCAAACGTGAGATTGTAGTCCATCACGGGAGTGAGCTTGGAGCGGTGATTACTTTACAACACACACAGGGAACATGGGAAACAAAAGTAGATATTGCTGGGATTTGTTGTACTCCTCTATAGTTGGTGATATTCTGCACTGCGCTGTATAGAGGACTACAAATCCCAGCAATAATACATTATACAGCGCCATGCGGAATTCCACCAGCTATAGAGGACTACAACAACACCCAGCAATAGTACATTATACAGCGGTGCAATGCGGAATACCACTAGCTATAGAGGACTATAAAACGCAGCAACAGTACATTATACAGCGCAATGCAGAATACCGCCAGCTATAATGTACTATTGCTGGGATTTGTTGTGCTCCTCTATAGCTGGTGATATTCTGCATTGCGCTGTATAATGAACTATTTCTGGGATTTGTAGTCCTCTATAGCCGGTGCCATTCTGCATGGATTGCTGTATAATTTTAAACTTTCCATTTCACTATATTGCACACCACACTTTTTTTTTTACTTCCACCGCTCCAAAGCTGGCTCCTGTGATGGACTACAATCTCAAAACAAACTAGTAGTCCATCACTGGAGCCATTTTTAAAAATGTATTTTATTGTTTATCCGATTAATCGAACTTAATAATCGGCTAACTAATCGATTTTGAAAATAATCGTTAGCTGCAGCTCTACCTATATGCACGGATGTCAAATGAGGGCTCTCTAAATGCTATCCCAGTAATCCCTAGTGATTGACACCTAAACATTGTCAAATCACACTTGTGCAAAGCTGAAGTGTCGGCTTCGGTGCGAACTTGGAGGATTGGTGCCTGCAGCATCATATCCTTGACTCGTTGACACCTGTTTCTACCAATTGCTGCAACAGAGGCCCCCAAATTGAGAGATGAGAACCACATAGATGCTATATATGTCATGCCTACAAGCACAAGAGGTTTGGCACATGGACACCATATGTATACCTGCCCAATCCACCAACCTGGTGATATATACTGCCATTTGATGTCCACGTAATTGTCTCTGTCCATTCTGTTGTGTTCGTGGAAGAAACCTAATGAGTGCATCAATTCGTGTTGGATTACGCCATAAACCATACAGCTGTCTGGATCGAGATTTACTGTCTGTGCATCATTTATCTTTCCAATATATGACCAGCAGCTGCACATGAACAAACACCAATGAAATGATTAAAACATACATACATGCTGTACATACATACGGAGTTAGCAAACTACACTGGTGGCTCTTGGCGTAAGACATTTCCTTCGATTGGAACCAGCCCACAAATATAATGTCAGGATTAAACATACAGTACTGAGTTTTTAGAAGAAGCTGGTAGACTTGGCCCCAAAGAATGATCTACAAACATGATACAGGATGGAGTAGAGAACATCCATTTCAGCGTTCATCACCCAAACCCCCTGTAGTGGGACTACTATGACTTTTTCCCAATTGAATTCTAACTGACTTTCCAAAGGCTACAGTATAAGAAAATAAAAACAACAATGACTGCCAAGACGCAACAGAACGCCACTTATAAACTTGGTGCTTACCCTTGTCCGGCTTCAAAACTGAGGTAGTTTGGCTCTTTGGTCCTCTCTGTGAAGAGCACGCAGGTCATTGTTGAAAACTCTAACATGGCAGATGTAATCGAATATTTACTATATTCAGCTGTTGGAAAAAAAAACAGTTTAAGTGCCCATTTAAACCTATGTATTTCGTTGTTGTAACGCATGTGCGGATGGTTGTTGTTGTTTTCAATGCTTTGACATGTGTTGGACCAAAAAAGTTCACGTCCATTTCTTGATCTGTATAAGAATAACGTACTTGTCCAAAGCAATACAAAAATGCAGGCTAACACAGATGCATATGTGTAAAATCACCTTCACAGGCCTGTCAAGAGGCATATTGTGCTCTGTGCTGTGTATCCTGTGTGTGTGATCTGTGCTGTGTAGCCTGTGTGTGCTCTGTATAGTATATCCTGTGTGCGCGCTGTGCTGTGTATTCTATGTGTGCTCAATGCTGTGTATGATGAGTACATTCTGTGCTGTATATGCTGTGTGTGCTCTGAGCTGTGTATTATGTGCACACTGTGCTAAGTGTGCTCTGTGCTGTATATTTTGTCTGGGCTGTGGGGGCACAGGAAGAGACATTCACTTTCCCTTATTACATAGTCATGGATAAAAGGTGACAGAAGACCCGATAGTTCATTCCATAGGGAGACCAACTTACAATAGTCAGGTGACATGACGTATGGGACGATAGCAAGTCCCTGCTTTGATTTTCCCCAGAAGCAGGATTTGCATTTCAACGCATTCCGGCCGAGCAATGGCTTAATGTCTCCCTCCAGTAGAACCTCAGTGACATCTGAAATAACAAACAATAATGCCCCGTTCATGTCACTGTTTTCATGTTTATAAGATTAATATATTCTATTTTTGTATGTTCTGTGTCTCTTATACTTTCTATACGATGTATACACATTGAATTGTGTCCATTATAATCTAGTTAATATGGAACCCTGAATGTGAATAGTTTATATTTACCATTTGCAGCCAGCAGGTGGAGCTCTGTGTAAGCTATATGCCTTGTGACGGTTTCTCCAAGAACCCTATTCTGACTCCGATTGTTGTGATAGCGATATATCCCTTGTGAGACCTCTATGCCTGGCCTGTATAAGCAGATATACTCACTACGGACAATCCTTGTCAGATAGCTGAACTCGTCAATACCGTTTCATCCAAAAGAGGTGCTTTATTTTTAACATCAGGTTACAGCAGATGATAGGAACAGCAGATTGAATGGTTTCAGTATTGTGCGGTCAGAAAATGATGCCTTTTCTAGCGTACTATGTAGAGTACATGTGTCCTAGTTACATGTGGCCTGTTAGCTGTGGCCATGACACAGGAAGCACTGACCTCAGGAAGAAGGGTGGGGCTTCCAAACAGAGGAAATACGTCACAAAGGGAACACAGAACATGTTTGATACCAAGAAAGGCCACTAGATGGCAACATAGGAACTAAATATAGAATGACTATAGAAATGGTATAGGGAAACAATCTTATCATTTCTTAACTATATCAACATGAATCTAACTGAGGCTATGTCATATTCTACGCCCCATTGGGGCGGCACAAACCCTTTAACACCTATGTGTTTCTACACACTTTACCACATGTACCCTGGGTTGCCATTGTGTTCTATGGTGCTAGTTCACATATATGGGATACATTGACATTCATCGGCCAGTAAAAGTTCATGTCCATTTTTTGATTCTACAATGCGGAATGGCAGCAGACAAACACTGGATCCCAAAGCAATAAAAAAAAAAAAACACACACACACACGAAACGCATCCTGCCTGGACACTCATACACAAGTGAATGGTTCAAAGAGGACAGGAAACAAGGAGAGACTTGCCCAATGGGAACACAAGTAACAATAAAAACGTGGCAGAGGTTGTAGACCTTCTGTATGGCACAAATGAAAACATATGACTGGTGCTCTACTTTAGGTATCACGCTAGTTTCAGGTGTCTCCAGAGCAGAGGTTGCGCACTTGGGGGCAATCCAGAAGAGAACAATGGCCTCGCCATCAATACCATCTCAGACATTACAGTCATGTTAGCTTGTTGCATGTCAACGTCGAGATGTTTAGGTATCTCTATGGTTTTGGTTCCTGGAGTTGGACTCTCAGCAGGTTTAGGCTACCGGTGTTTGGTTGCCCATTTTGACTCTTGTCCATACAGGGTCTAAGTCTGTGATGAAGCTTAAACATTGACCAGGTGCTGGTGCAGTTGAACCATTGACCAGGTGCTGGTGAAGACGTTAAACCATTGACCAGGTGCTGGTGAAGACGTTAAACCATTGACCAGGTGCTGGTGAAGGTGAAGTTGAACCATTGACCAGGCACTAGTGCAGTCAAACCATTGACTGACTCCTCACCCACACGGCCCCATGCCCCGGAAGCTCACCATGACGTGTCACTGCATACCAGGGCTGTGAAAGGCTTGTGGGGAAGACCTAGGCTGGGCAGCAGGCATTATTAGTGGCCTTTAAAGGTGGTGCAAAAATCAGTGGATAGACAGTGGCAAAAGATCTAATGGCCTAGGCAGCAGAACTCTAAGTGGCCAGTACCTGGTGTGGACTTCCCTTTGCCCCTGGGTACACCACTTGAAGTGTGTGGAATATTTTGGTGGCAGCCAGACATTAGATGTTTACTTGGCAGGATGTAGACAACATGGAGAAGATAAGCATGCACCTAGGGGGGCTGGTGTTTCAGTTTAAGGTAGCTTAGCAGGCTAGGGATGGGGACTGGGGTGGGGGTTATATTAAATACATGAACTTGTCAATGTTAACTCGGATGTGGTCAATGAAACACTTTGTCACCATTATGGCATAAGTCTTCCCAGTCAGCCCAATACATGGATAAGATATGACAGACATTGGACAACGGTTGCTTTTTTGTGCGGAAGGTCAGAGAATAATGATGACATTACCTTGATTTGCGTGCAGTATTATATCAGAAATTGTCATGTTATGGTAATTGGAGGTAGTATCCTCAGCACCTGTTAAGAAACCCAAAAAAATATATAAAACCAAAAAACTAATATATAGTTAGCTCTTCTCTTATGTCTGTAGGTAACTTCCATGTACAAGGGCAAGGGAATGTACGAAAGGAAGGGAAACAGCTCTGGAAGTTGCTGCAAATAGGGAATAGTAGATCCTGTAATCTGTCCTAGCAGATCCACTATAATATCAATCATTTATCCCTTATAATTCAATATACAAATCTCTTACCTTTGAAGGAGCTGTAAAGTCCCAGCATATCCTGTCCTGTTGTAACATCAGCATTGTAATAGGAATACATACTAGAGATGTGTCTGATAATGCAATCAAAGCTTACTTTTATGTAGTGAGTGCTGCCTTCCGTCTGTCCATCACTTTCAACAACTTCCTGGACTCCTGGTGTGCTTTGCATCTCTTTCCCTGCTGCTTCATGTGATGCAATCTCCATTTCTCAAGACTTACAGGGTTATGCACAAAAGGGTGAAGAGTTTGGAGCAGGCAGGAGAAGTGAACAATCTAGGACAGCATAGATGAACTGGAAAGTGAGCTGAATTGGAGAATTTTTTCAAACCAGCTATTTTGGCCTAGACTGTTCACTTCTCCGACCTTCTCCAAACTCTTCACCCTTTTGTGAATAACCCTGTAAATATCCCATCATGCATTGCTTCCAGCAAGCAATGATAATGTTACATTGTTCAGATATTGACTTGTAGTTCTGTGAGAATGGTCACATGAGCAAGGAAGTTTTGTAAAGTAGTCACCGCTCCAAGCTCGCTCCCATGATGAACTAGAATCTCAATACAAATAAGTAAACCAAACGTGAGATTGTAGTCCATCACGGGAGTGAGCTTGGAGCGGTGATTACTTTACAACACACACAGGGAACATGGGAAACAAAAGTAGCCACCCTCCAGAAGGAAGGACAGTGTCAGCACCGAACAGAGATGATTTGAGGATCTGCAGCCGAGTGATACACATATAAGATAGATTTTTGTTAATAGTTCAGGTACTTGAGTGTATTTTTAAGATTTAACTCCTGAGATTATGGTCACTTTAAGTCTGATGCCAGCCAGCCTTGCGGTATGTTTTTGGGTTGTGGAAAAAGTAACTAAAGAAAGACTAACAACGGGAAAAAGTACATGCTCAAACCCAGGACCCCAACGCTGCAAGTCCAAAACACAAGCTGTCCCAATCAAATGAAGAGTTTTAATACATTTTCTATATAATTATTGTAATACCTATTAACATGTTTACATCCAGAACAAAGGTTTCAATACAAACGTCCATTTTCAATATGAGTATTATCATTTCATATATTGCTTACCAATACTGGTATCCGGCTGGACATTCTACAAGAAAATAATACAAATTAGTGTGGGTGCTGCAATGACAAATCGTGTCTCTCTACAACTCTATGTTTGTCCTTCTTCCCACTTTACACTAAACAAGGGGTAGGCAACCAACCTCGGTACTCCAGCTGTTGTGGAACTACAAGTCCCATGAGGCATTGCAAGACCATGACAGCAATAGGCATGACTCCCAGAGCCAGAGACATGTTGGGATTTGCGCCGCAGCTGGAGTGCCGAGGTGCCTGGAATATATAGAGGCGTTTGTACCGTTATGTTGTAACATTGTAACAGTCATTTAGCAGATCCTTTAGATTTATCCGTGATAGCTCTTGACTAAATCGATTCGTCAACTTTCGTCCCTCTGCTAAAACCCCAATAAACACACGAACTGCGCGACATGGACATGGATGCCACAGCAGCCCTTTTATTAAACCAAACTAATTTAACAATAACCAAAAGTAATAAACAAAATAATATATACACAAATAATACTCTAAACGACCTGAGAAGGGGTCTTTGGGGGCCCAACAGCCCAAAAAAGGCCTCTCCTAACACTCCACCCATGTCCCCAGCCGCACCACAACCAGCTCGAGGACAGTTACTACTTCCAGGTTCCCAAGGGGACAGGCCCCGCCCTCTGCAAGTCCGGACACCAACAGGGGGAAGTACCATTTTTGTAATCAACTCCGATTTTGTATACCCCCCAAAGACCCCCTAACCCACCAAGCTGCCATGACAGAAAAGAACCCCGCAACCCTCATAACTACAAAATTCAGTGAGGGAGGGTGGGACAACCTGCTTCCTTGATTGATTTTCCAGAAAAGAACGTACCTCAGCCCTTGCAGTTTCTTCCCATGCGGCTCCTCCCGGACACCTAAGCCCAACCTCCAATCAGGTAAGAGCAGCTATTCACATTTTATTTGAACTCTTTCTCCCGGGACAATGCTCCCCCCAGTCATGTAGCCCCTCCGCTCAATCTCTCCAGGTCTGTCTTTTTTTTTTAGTAATTATTAACAATGTCAATCAAAGGCATTGTGCGGAAAAATAAAATGACTTCTAATCAATGACAAATCTATCAGTCAATATTTTAATCAATGATCAATCACTTGTTTGCATTCCCCTTTACCTAGATCAATCACAAATTGCTGCGTATGTGAGCACCATACAAGGTGTAAAAACAAATTGAACAAATCCTCATTGACAATCATCCCCATAGTCTAAAAATAAAGTAAAGGACACACAATGGTGCGACACTTACCGTTACTGGCCGTGTTAGTCCTAGGGACCAGAAGGAAGCTGAGATGAGGAGGAATGAAGCTGCAGGTACCATGTCTTCTAAGGCTCAGTCACTTGCTGCAGTTTAACAGATTGTGGGCTGTAGGGGCTTATAAACACATAGGAGGGGTGGCTTTATCCAATCAGATTACAGTATGTGAATTTAGTATGGTGATGCCCCCCTTCTTTCTACCTCACAAGGAGGAGAGTGCCCGAGGCAAGGGACAGTCTTTTGTGACATGGCATTTTCAGCCCCCTGTGGAGAGAATAAACAGAAACTCAATACAAATGCTGCCGTACCTGTATAGAAATATTTATCTTTATAAAGGACAATCACAGCTGATATTTAAAGGGACATTACAACTTTTGCAAAAAAATAACAAAATACAAACTTTTTCATGACAGAAAAAAATGTTTTTTTTTATTTTGCATTGGAGCCAGTAAGGCATTGGAACTGCAGTCAGCAGATCGTTGGTGCAATGCTCTGGTTCCTGCAGACTGTTCCTCCCGTCCATGTTCGAAATTTGGACATTGTCCCCTATAGCTTAGTCAGTTCCTCGGTAACCATGACCCATAGTGCTGACGTCTTATGTAGCACTTTACATATTGCACATTTACAGCAGTCCCCGAGCTCAACATCTAAGGCCCCTCTTGTTGGTTATGTGTTTAGATGAAGCACTGAGATCTTGACGAATTCTGAATTAAGTTTGACTTGCTTAGAAGAATATTACATTAGAATACAGCTTTGTAAAGGAAACATATAGATTGGAAAACTTCCTGTGTATCATAGATAAGCATGCATATAGAAAACTAACATTGCACTAAAGCGCCATCTACAGCTGAAAATATATATTATCAGTATATGCTGTTGTATTTCCAACACCTATATACACATACGAGGGCCAATGTGGCCAATCACCAACATGTATTCGAAGTGTTGGAGGAAACTCACCCAAGCACAGGGAGAAAATGCAAACTCCATGCAGACTGTGTCCTAGATTCAAACCAAGGACCCCATTGCTGCAGGACAGAAATGCTAACCACTGAGCCACTGTTTTTGTAGGCAGACATTATAATTTTTGTTCTCCCCTGGTTTTCAGGAACAGTTTTTTTGTGGTGTCGGTAGTATGGTGAAAGTAGTTTGCAATAAGGATGTTGTCAGGAACCATAGCACCTCCAGGTGGCGCTGGAACTAGGTCCTGCGGTTCCTGCACTCACCTGCAGGTGTTTCCAGGCAGCCAGGAGCTGTCAGGTACCAGACCACCACTTGGTGGTGCTGGAAACTGCAACTCCAGTGATCACCTTCGGGTGTCTCCCAGCTGTCTGCAATTATTCACCACCTGGTGCTACCTGGGAGGGTATATAATCCCTCCCTGCACTCAGGCCTTTGGCCCAGTATTGTTGCCATGTCCTGAGTCCTGGTGCCCCCTAGTACCCTGACCTTTGCCCCGTGGCTCCCTTTGTGTTACTTTGCTCCCTGGGTTTACTTGTCCTGTTACCTTGTTAGGAGGGGTCCTATTACGAGGGTTATAACCGGTCAGCTTTTTTTGCCATCTGTGCCCATTGGGGAGATTTGCCTTCACTTCCTGTCTGATAACCACAACAGTAAGAGAGAGGAAATCCCTCCAAAGTGAAGGAAATCCCTTGTGGTCATGAAAACTAGTGTCCCCATTGAAAGGTTTCCCATCTATTCCTCCTCTGATGACAACCCAACATTTGAGATTTTCTTTCATTTTCAGTGATAACAGGAGAATAAGGGTCGGGGGGTTTCTCCCTAATGAGAACACAGACAGCAATAAAAACCTGACAGGTGTTCCGATCCCTCTCCACTGTGTTCAAAACTAAAAACGTTTTGGCTTTAGATCAACTTTTAGGCCTCTTAAAGGCTTTTTAGGGCTGACAACCGATTCCTGTGGCCAGAATTAAAGGTGGTTTGGAACGGTTATGGCCTCTCGGCCTGTGCAAAGCAATGACAGAAGCTGTGGCTAGGGATAACCCCTGTCGCAATCTGTCTGTGTTTAGGGCCAGTCATCTGTCCCAGGCCGCAGATAACTACTGGATGTGCGAACACATAGCGGCGGACAGCAGCAGATCCTGCCAGCCTGTCATCGCTTTGTACAAACTAAGTGGCCACATATGTCTGGATGCCTGTCACAGGAATCCACTGATGACTCTAAAAAGCCCATGTGGATGAGGCCTAACTCTTTGGCAGACCTGTGTACACATGTCTCAGTTAGCTGACCATGATTGCAGGCTCAGGACTCACACAAGCCCATCACATAGGCCTCGTGAACTGAGAGGTAGCCTAATTTGCACCTGATCACTAACTTCTGTGACCTATATTCTCCATTATGTTAATACTGTTTTTGTTTATATCTTTAATTCATGAGAGAATGAAAGATTTTGAGTTAGAAGGTCCTGGAGCAAAAGACAGAAAAGAATAGGCGAAAGGAACTATTCAGATGCAGACAAGCAGTGAACGCACAACCCTGACAATACAAAGCTAGCAAACGACCAGAGCTTAAAAATTTTAATTTCACATGACTATACTTCACTAGAGGCCCTCCCGCAACCTTACCTGCAGGGCTTGCTAATCCAATAATCTGAAGTTAAATTAAAGGAATCATAAAAGTGTTAATATGGGACTTTTTCAAAAGAATTTCTGATATCACAATGCATAGAGACCAGTACAAAAGACCCTCCTTTCTTTTACAAAATGAAATGATATTCCATTCTAATAACCAAAACTGACCAGCTTGGGTTAGAAACACTGTGAGAAAAAGGAATCTTTTGTATAGTTTATGGTAATCTAACTAAGCTTGCATATGGAAAGTTGCATCAATTGATCTCTAATGATTTCTTAAGTCTCCGAATGATCAAAAGTGAATTAAGATTCATTTGCACGATTGCAAGATTAGATTAACTAAAAGCAGGAGCAGTTATCTGGAAACGAAAAAACTTTTTTAAGCTTCCCAGAAATGTTTGTTCTATGCTTAATAATTCCTGCTTTAAGGTCTCATGTGGCAGTATGAGGCCATTGGACGTAACATGGAGGTGTATTTTCAGTGCCCAGGTACACAGCTGCAATGTACAGCCACCGATATTAAAAGGAGAACTTTTTTTCCCCCCATAGTTCTCTTAAGGGTCACGGGAGAACGTAAACTAGCGTCCTCCCGTGACCCAAAGGTCAGTATATCGCGAACTACAGCTCGTGGTATAGTGAGACCGCCGCAGCCGTGATGGATCCCGACATTACTGTCGAGATCCACCCAGCTGCGCGAGTGACAGCTGGCTCTGCCTATCTAGAGGCAGAGCCAGCTGTACCGCCCCCTCCCCCGTCCGTTCCGCCAGTCTTAATTGTCACACGTCGGCTCGGACTATGAGGTTGAGTGAAAATCACTCACCTCATAGTTCTCCTTTAATGATTGGTTGTAGGCGGCTGTATGTGGTTTTATGCCACTGCTGGGGTAAAGTCATAGCTGGGTCCAGGGTTGTATACATATAATACATGCACGGGTTTCTGCAAGTAGCAGCATAAACAGGTGTACAACCGTCTACAGCCGTTCTTTAATATTGGTAACTGTGCGCTGCAACAGTGTAACACAGGCGCAGAAGTACATGCGCTATTTACTAGACATGTGCGATTCGTTTCTTTCCGAATCAAAATTCATACGATTTTCCAAAATCTGGACTTTCAGACTCATCCGAATTTCCGAATCCCAATGCATCCAAATTTTCCGTTTCGGAATTTCAGATCCCGTCCGAATTTTGTTCAAAAACTAAATTGGATCGGACATGTGACTTTTCTGGCCAATCAGATGTGTTTTTCGGTGTAATGCATCCGAATCGGTCTGAACACTAATTTTTGTTACGGCAACATGGGAGCCATATATACAGTATATACTAGGGATGCACCGATACCACTTTAAGGCCGAGTACGAGTACCGATACTTTTTCTTAAAGGGACAGGTCACATTTTTTTCTAAAGCAATACAAAATCATGTGGCACAGCTATATCCAATTCTGCATACCTGGCTTTATATTATAAGAACTTTATAATATAAAGCCAGGTATGCAGAATTGGATACAGCTG
>NW_017306431.1:1182594-1196752 GCF_000935625.1 Nanorana parkeri
GTTTTATGTACGATGTTGCCCCTGAGTCGGTGAGTTGCGGCTAGGGGCCAGTTGGTTAAGTCGTATGCAGAGCTCTACGGTAGGAGACCAAAGGTGTCTTCACAGACCTCAGCTTCACATTGATAGAAATACACTGTATTTAAACTGTTATGGTTGAATGTTTTATATTCAATTTGTTATAAAGTTAATATATTTAAATAAACGGCTACTACAGCCATTTTATATCCAACTTGGTGTGGTCTATTATTGGGTATGGGTATTTATAATGGGATAGGGCTGTAGCAAGCTATTGTTAAGAAAATGCGTATGTCTTACCCTGTCATGTCTATTCAGATGCAGACAAGCAGTGAACGCACAACCCTGACAATACAAAGCTAGCAAACGACCAGAGCTTAAAAATTTTAATTTCACATGACTATACTTCACTAGAGGCCCTCCCGCAACCTTACCTGCAGGGCTTGCTAATCCAATAATCTGAAGTTAAATTAAAGGAATCATAAAAGTGTTAATATGGGACTTTTTCAAAAGAATTTCTGATATCACAATGCATAGAGACCAGTACAAAAGACCCTCCTTTCTTTTACAAAATGAAATGATATTCCATTCTAATAACCAAAACTGACCAGCTTGGGTTAGAAACACTGTGAGAAAAAGGAATCTTTTGTATAGTTTATGGTAATCTAACTAAGCTTGCATATGGAAAGTTGCATCAATTGATCTCTAATGATTTCTTAAGTCTCCGAATGATCAAAAGTGAATTAAGATTCATTTGCACGATTGCAAGATTAGATTAACTAAAAGCAGGAGCAGTTATCTGGAAACGAAAAAACTTTTTTAAGCTTCCCAGAAATGTTTGTTCTATGCTTAATAATTCCTGCTTTAAGGTCTCATGTGGCAGTATGAGGCCATTGAACGTAACATGGAGGTGTATTTTCAGTGCCCAGGTACACAGCTGCAATGTACAGCCACCGATATTAAAAGGAGAACTTTTTTTCCCCCCATAGTTCTCTTAAGGGTCACGGGAGAACGTAAACTAGCGTCCTCCCGTGACCCAAAGGTCAGTATATCGCGAACTACAGCTCGTGGTATAGTGAGACCGCCGCAGCCGTGATGGATCCCGACATTACTGTCGAGATCCACCCAGCTGCGCGAGTGACAGCTGGCTCTGCCTATCTAGAGGCAGAGCCAGCTGTACCGCCCCCTCCCCCGTCCGTTCCGCCAGTCTTAATTGTCACACGTCGGCTCGGACTATGAGGTTGAGTGAAAATCACTCACCTCATAGTTCTCCTTTAATGATTGGTTGTAGGCGGCTGTATGTGGTTTTATGCCACTGCTGGGGTAAAGTCATAGCTGGGTCCAGGGTTGTATACATATAATACATGCACGGGTTTCTGCAAGTAGCAGCATAAACAGGTGTACAACCGTCTACAGCCGTTCTTTAATATTGGTAACTGTGCGCTGCAACAGTGTAACACAGGCGCAGAAGTACATGCGCTATTTACTAGACATGTGCGATTCGTTTCTTTCCGAATCAAAATTCATACGATTTTCCAAAATCTGGACTTTCAGACTCATCCGAATTTCCGAATCCCAATGCATCCAAATTTTCCGTTTCGGAATTTCAGATCCCGTCCGAATTTTGTTCAAAAACTAAATTGGATCGGACATGTGACTTTTCTGGCCAATCAGATGTGTTTTTCGGTGTAATGCATCCGAATCGGTCTGAACACTAATTTTTGTTACGGCAACATGGGAGCCATATATACAGTATATACTAGGGATGCACCGATACCACTTTAAGGCCGAGTACGAGTACCGATACTTTTTCTTAAAGGGACAGGTCACATTTTTTTCTAAAGCAATACAAAATCATGTGGCACAGCTATATCCAATTCTGCATACCTGGCTTTATATTATAAGAACTTTATAATATAAATACTAAAGCTGAGGCTCCTAGTCCCGAATGGTATTTGGGATCCGAATCTCTGAATTGCATACGGGAACTTCCAAAACGCCATTCGGGTCTGGGAGCCTCAGCTTTAGTAATATCTGTATATGACTCCCAGAATTGTATGGCATTCGGGATACGAATTTCTGAATTGCATTAGGGGAGCTCCCGAATGCCATTCGGGTCTGGGAGCCCCAGCTTAAGTATTAATATCTGTATATGGTTTTCTCTGGTACCGTGTTTCTCCGAAAATAAGACACTGTCTTATATTTTTTTTGCCCCCAAAAACCACACTGGGTCTTATCTTCAGGGGATGTCTTATTTTTATTTTTTAATGTGCAACAAAATGTACAACAATCTAAAGTTATTCATGTACAGCAATCCAAAGTTATCTGGTATCACTCCGCCTGTCACAGTAACCGGCGCTATAGAGGAAGTATCAGCTAATGCGGCTCTGCTCGATCTGCCGCCGCAGCCTTGCTTTCTACAGCGCCGGCTTCCTTTGCCATCAGGGGCAGTGGTACCAGCGGTGCAGCAGTGGGGATATCAGGCAGTGGACAATGCGGTAAAGTACAGTACCATCTACCGGTACACATTACAGTACAGTACCATTACATTAAGCAGCGCCTTCGGGGACAGCAGTTGGTGAAGTCTGGTACTGGCATGCTCCCTGTCACTGCGCTGGCCGGAGGGAGTCCCCTGTCATCCCCTTAATACAGTATGTCCCTGCAGGCTGATACCATCTCTCCTGCTGTTCAAGTTTCCCCTCACATGCTACCACCAAACAGGGTCTTATTTTCGGGGTAGGTCTTGTATTACAGGAATCTTGAAAAATAGTGCTAGGTCTTACTTTCGGGGTAGGTCTTATTTTAGGGGAAACAGGGTATTCGCAACGAATATTCATTAACTCATCCAAAACTAACGAAATTTTGATTTTGTTCGAATCCGAAACCGGAACCAAATTGAATTTCGGATCCGAATCCCAAAATAACAAAATATCTGAACCGACTTTTACCAAAGCTTATATGTCTACCTTTTACGTTCTATGGTTTTATAAGCCTGTGTGCATAAGGCCCGAAGCAGGTTTAGTCAAGTTTAGCTACATTTACATCAGTATAGCCTCGTCTAGAGTTTCTAATCGGATTCTAGAAGCACAAAATTCCGTTTTCTCTAAACGCAACTAAACTGAATGTTTGTACCTTTGTTTTTATTTACAATAAAAAATAACATTTTGCAGTAAACAAGAGAGTAAATAAAGAGTTATAAAGTGTCAAACTATTCATTCATAATACAATTAAATATCGTATTTTATCGTAACCAGGTTGCATATAGGTCATCAACAAGGAGATCCATAACTATACAAAATACAAAAAGAGTCCCCAGCACACCTGCCAGCTAGCCTGCAACAAAACAAAAAGTTACCCTGTCAACAGTATGCGTTAAAAACAGAGGTTTTAGTTGCACACAACCTTGGCCAAAATTATGTAGAGGCCACACTGCCCCGTCAAGGTTGCTCTGTGAAGTGTGGTCCTAACTCTATTTATGAGTCTCCATGTTGGAGCATATTAATGCAGTCGATAAATTAAATTAAATGCAGGTGTACCTGGAATGAGCTTGTATGCGTTTTTTAAAGCGTTTTTATGCGTTCCACTGCATTCCAGACCAGACAAAATAGGACAAGCAGTATTTTTCTGGTCTGGAACGGACTGCGCTGGTGTGAACAGAGGCCAGAAATAGCGCAGGGATACATTAGGATGCATCTTGGGTCTGGAAACAATCTGGTCTGGTCTGGAGATGATCCGGACATGGTGTGAATGGGCCCTAAAAATAAAACTTGATTGACTATAGAATCTGAGAAGCTGAATTGATACTGACCCATTCTTTTTCCTGTGAAATGTCTATAATAGAAGCTATTTGTATTGGACATTGTGTCTCTATGGGGCTTATTGTAGGACAGAGATAATGGAATGTATGTGTGTTTCTTAAAAGGGTATTAGTAGTTTGATACAAGTACAGAATGGTGTCATTATTGCTTCTTGCTATTTCCATACTGCCTGGAGCCATGTGAGTATGCAACTTTTTTCCTGGGTCTATTATCCTGCTCCACCCAATTACAGTTTCTTATGACTAGCGACCTCTTGTATCTGATACATGTCACTCTTTGTGTCTGTACATTCTTAGCATTTGTCCTTTAGGCCTTGCAGAAAAACAGGATAATTGGGTCCAACAGTGGATTCCTGAGACAAGAATCAGTGATTTCTTGCACCTGCAACATAGGTGGTCCCAGACAGTTGTAGCCGTTCAGCCTACACAAAGCATCGACAGGCTAACAGCAGCCATAGCTTTACTACCCCTGCTTAATTAACATGGGCTCAATAATGTATTGTTTACAGAGATTGATTTGTGTCTTTTACATTGTCCTGTAGTTTAAAGAAACATTATTTTTAGGCGCTTGTTCATCTACGAACCGTTGGGTGATATTCTTAGTAAAGCATTTCTTAAGATGAAGGCCATAAAGAAAAACTGATCAATTGAGCGCAGCAGTAGAAGTTACAGCCACCCACTGCCAGTGTTGTAACAGAATCCTGGACTTTGTTAAAAATCTGGACCGCGTCCGCGCAAGCACAGAAGAGGTGATTGGGTCCAGAAATTTTACAGGCTATTTGCCTGTATTGCGCATGTGCGGGGAAGCAGGCCCAGTAAGTTGTGTAAAGCCAGTAGCTTCCCCGCACAGGCGTGTGTTAATTTTTGCCTGTGCTGTGAATGTCATTGACCCGCACATGCGCAATTCACAGTGACATTTCTGGACCTGATTAGTGGCTCTGAGCTTGCAGCTGTAGTCATCGGAGATTTGCTGTCAGTTTGACAACTGTTCGTTGTGCTCTGTGTATCTTGAGCTACTGTCATTGCTCCTAATATAGAGAGGGACGGCTGTCCCGCTAATTACCCTGGGAAAACCTTGTGCTGCAGAATGCAGGGGATGGCTGGGGTGATGTAGAGCCAGAAGAGGCTCCTGCCCCAGCTACACCCCCATAGTAAGGAGCCTCTCCTGCCTCGGCCTGGTCAAACTAGCAGTGAAGTATGACTAAATACACTGGGGAACCTTGGTTCTGGAAAGTTCAGGGGCTAGCTGGGGTGAGGTAGAGACAGAAGAGGCTCCTGCCCCAGCTACACCCCCTATCCCACATGGTATGGAGCCTCTCCACTTCGGCCTGGTCACACTAGCAGTGAAGTTCAGCTAATTATACTGGGGAACTTGGTTCTACAAAGTTCAGGGGATGGCTGGGATGATGTAGAGCCAGAAGAGGCTCCTGCCCCGGCTACACTCCCTATCCCTCATAGTAAGGAGTCTCTCCTGCCTCGAACTGGTTACATTGACACTGAAGTTTGGCTGATTACACAAGGGGAACCTAGTCCTACAGAGTGCAGAGGATGGTTGGGGTGATGCAGAGTCAAAAAAGGTTCCTGATCCAGCTACTCCCACTTCCCTCCTAGAGAGGAGCCTCATCTTGGCCTCTGCCCTGGAAGCTAACATACCTTTTTTTTTTAGTAGAGACAGCTGTAATTGTTTACTGAATGGTCATTGTACTCAAATTTGTATGCCTGAGGAAGTGGCCGCAAGTCTGGGGAGCACTGTGTAATACCCATGGGCGACCTACGATATTCACAAGTGACATAACTGCTTACTCTTTGTTAATGCATGTTTTCACACCCTATAAGCCTCTGATCACCTGCACCAAGCCATGTCACAAAATAATCTTTGTCTCTCTGAGATTAATTCCACCTCAAGGTGAAAAAGTTGGAATCTAATATGGTATACGTGTAAGAAGATCTCTCGCCATTTGTGTGCCCTGACGGAGCCTGCTGATTGGTGCCTATTATACTCTCGTACTGTTCTAATCTGTTACACTGCTGAAATAGGTTAATGTGAAGCAGACTTTAGGGGCTGTAGGAAAACTTGTTTCAGGTCCATGGACGCCAGCATATACATCACCATCATTTCTTTCCTGTTACCTAATCTGTTACCACTCCAGGTGAGGCAATATACACCAGTTATAGAAGGGAAAGCTGAGATTTGCATGCCTTTATAACTGGATCTACTGATCACTTTCTTGTGGGGTTGTCGTTAGGGGAAACCACTGCTAACATTTTTTTTTTTTTATCATGGGCTTGGTTTGAATTCCCTAGGTTTGTGACTGTCAGAATGTTCACTCATTTTCCTTGATGCAGACTTTTTATACATTTATTATGCAGGATTAAACAATGCCTTTTAGCAGGACTGCAGCCTCAAGTTGTGCAGCTCAACCTTCTTCCCTCTGATATGCTTGTAATGATGCTTGTGGCTTGCAGAGTACCTAATTAAACTGCACAAAAATGAAGTTGAGAATTCTTAGTCTGCTTAGTCACAGGTTTGGGATCAGGTTTCCTGCAACACCAGTTTACTGCCAACCTCAGAATTATATAAATATGTAAGAGCGTGATCTGGGGTACGGACACAATTTGCCAATTTGCACTTCTTAAATCCCTTGGCAAATAGGTTGTGCCAACTCTATGTAGTTCCATGCTACCTTTTTTTGCCTGGAATGCACCTTCAACCCCCTTTAAATATGCTTGACTGAAATTTTGATGTAAATGAGATGACTGAAATGTAACTATTTAGAAACCCTAAAAACCTATAAGAAAAACCTAAAACGCAGTCAAAACATCATTTAATCCTGTAACATATAAAATATTGCATTCATTTTTACAGATTTCTCTTGCAACAGACAGTCAAGATGGTGAGTACCAGGATTTAGATTTATGACTGCAGCGTGTCCCTTTGGTTTCACAAAGATGATGGCCAGTAAGCTACTCTGGACAGCTGCATGTTCCCTGATTGTACCTACATCAGAAAATTAGGCTATTTCTATTTGGTTGGATACAATATAATCCTTATTACCATGTTTTTAACTTCTTTTTTTCTGAAACGTTTACCCCACCTCCGTGACCAGATCAGTTTTCAGATTTTGGAGGTGCAGGAGTTTATCAGACAACTAATTGTTGGTCCCCCCCCCCCACCCCCCCTATGTATTTATTACCAAAATGCTTGCTTATTTATATATGTATTGTTTCCTATTGGCAGGTAACACAGGGGCAGCTCTGAAAGGAGGAGGGACCATGTTGGCCATAGGGTCTAAAAAGGACCCAGGGGACCCTTGGGCTTATGTCCTTTTTGTTCTTCCTGTCTCTTCTTTGCTCTCTTACACTTCTTGCCATCAGTGTTCCATCCTCTCCAATAGTACCTTGCTTGTCTCTAGGTATAGTGATAGTCTATCTTGCTGCCATTGTTCTCTAGTACAGGACAGGATGCTTCAAAAACAATCTCTGCCCAACGCTAGAGGATGCACAGTACGCAGGAATATTAAAGTGTCTGTTACACAAAATAACAACAGTCTCTCCCCTTTGAACTACATTAGGCTCACTTAAACACAGGAGTTAGCCATCTTACCCAGTATAGGAAAAAGTGGCTGCAGGTTTAAGACCTCAGGGACATTGGAGACCTGGGGCCTGTTCTCCGGTTGTCTGGGTCTAACAAAGCCCCTGATTCTGGAGCTAGAATGGCTGCATGAATGGGCACAGCTCTGGCACAGAAAGACCAATAAGTGCTCACCTTCCCGTTTCCCGGAAACTGAAACAGTAACAATTGAAAAGTCCAACAACCCCCGATATACCCCATTTCTGCATGACTTCCACTTTAGCGGGTGTGGCTGTTTGGTGGTAGTTGCTGATTGGACAGAATATAGCATTAGTTGGATCAGGCCACTTTTTGGGGGGCACTATTGATTGGGAAAGGCTAATATTTCCTGTTAGCTGATCCAGAACCTCTCACCACCACTCCATTGACAGGAACAGTGTGCTTAGAGTTCATGTCTAACCACCCTCCTGTGTCAACTGGCACCCTTCACAAAGTCACTTGACTGTTACGTGCCCTAAAGCTGTCGAGTGACACTGTGATAGCCTGCTTCATGTTTATACTTGGGTAACCCCCCAAAAATAACTAAAGCTAGCCATACACTTATAGATTTCTATAGAATGTTTTCTATCAGCCTATGATTAGATGGAAAAAGTGCAACAGATTCGTCCATCTACGCTAAACTGCTAGTTGGCCCCTCTATCTTGCTAGTTAGCCCCTCTGGCTGACAAAATACCTGAGCAATGCCTGCATCCAATCAGATTGTTCAGGTATTTTGACAGCCAGCGGAGCCAACTAGCGAGATACTGAAGCTTGGCCCAGTGGGAGATTCCTCCACCCACACAGTTTAGCGTAGACGGAGGAATCTGTGGCACTTTTTCATCTGACCAAAGGCTGATGGAAAAAAAATCTATAGAAAATCTATAAGTGTATGGTCAGCTTTAGGCTACTCCTAGCTCTGAAATATCATCACCGAGTCTGACTGAAAATGGTTGGAGTGGGAAACAATCTAAAGCCTACAGACACAGTGGGACTTATTAAAGCACCAGAGACTGTTAGCTTTGAAAAAGTTAATGTTAGTATGTACTATAAGGTAAGCCTGTGTTCACTTTCAATACATAATAATGTAACAGGGACAGACAAAAAGATTTTTGTCTGTCCCAAACAATTGGTTGGTTAAAGTGAACACAACTTCATCTACTGTAATTTACTAAGCGCAGTGAACAGTCTCTAAATCTTTACAAAATGAACTAAGATCTCAAGAGGTCAGGAAGAATTTTACAGAAGTTTGATGTTGTTTCTTTGCCAAAAGACCATTTTTGCTATGTTTACACTTGATTGATGTAATTATGCATTTTGATAAAAGATCTTTCAGTGGTGGGATCTTCTGGCATCTCATGTCTAGGGTAGCCTTCAGTCAATGTCCTGTCATAGACACAAGTGTCTTTTATTGCATATGCTATTTTTTCTGTCAATAGGTGGTTAATGATGCTTCAAGGAAATATTTTTCTTATATTAATATCTGCTTAGTCTTTTATGTAGCATGCTGAATAGGTAATATCATATGTTTTTCAGGAGCTGGAGACAGTGAAGAAGATATCTTCAGTACCATAACTAAGCAAAACAAAGGTACGCAGTCTATTGCAATCTTCATACAATGGCTGATCCTCACATGCAAAATGTGATTAGAAATACAGAGAAACAGTGGAAGCAGGACAATTCTGTCACCAACTTGTCCCTACATGCTGCTCAAGCATTAAGTCATTCTAAAAATACTGCTTGGGTCCAGATCACTTTTTTGGGCTACTCCAAGTGTTCATTGGTTCCTAATCTAAGGTAACCTGTCATTAAATAAATATGTGACATTCCAGTCCATCTCAAAATGCTAGCTGGTTGTGCATCATGGTAGTCTTCTGGTTTCAATATTTTATGAGTACTTTTAAGTCACTGATCTAGAACATGTATGCAGCAAGAAACCTCAGAACAAACCATTCCTATACCTTGGGTTTTCTATACAAATAGCACACCAAAGGCTGCCTCTGAATACAAACACAAAACAGGGGGGAAGAAGGCAGGGAACTTCATTGAATCATTTACTAGTATGTGTAAATTTCAACTTGAGCTATTGAGTTCTATAAAATTACTTTTTACAACAGGTGCAAAGGAGAAACTAGAAAACATAAAAAAGAGCCTAAATTTCCATCAGCTTGTTGCATATGAAAATGGAAAATACTCATATTTAATATTTCTTTAAGGTCCTATTCACACTTGCGAATGGGGCCAGTCTCTTGAGTCTCGTGAATTCCTCTGTGAAACTCATACGATCTTCTGTGAGCGGGAGGCGCTGCACAATACAAAGACAGCTGCCACCAGCCACAGCAGTTTGCAGGCCATTCGCATGTAATCGCACATGTACTTACCTGCAAATGACCGCACTTGGGACACAAATAGTCTCACATTTGCAAGTGTGAATGGGGTCTAACACTGTGTGACCACAAAAAAATAAAGAACCTACATACAAAGCCACAATACAATTCCTTTAAGAGAGACAGTGAAGAAGATATAGATAGAGCCAGGACTTTCAACAGTTGCAACAGTGAAGGGAAGGATCAAACTATAATAATAAATGTGCTGCATTATAATTTGATACATTTAGAGGGTAACACTTCTTATAGTGCTTGCAGCTACACAGGGTTTGGCACGAGGTGCTATTTGTCATTAGTGAAGGGAAGGATACTGTGCAGAGGCCAGACTATGATCAGCTTGTCTTGTCCGATTGCATACATGCAGAACCAAAGTATAGGCACGGAATTCCCCTGTCTGGCATTGAGTGGCAGAGATAGGCAATAAAATGGGCAACTATTCCGGGCATCCCCATTAGATGGCACCATGGTAAAAGCAAGCAAAAGTGACATGCAAACAACAGTCAAACTTTTTTTTTTGGTGTAATCTCAGTCTACACTCTACAGTGTCATGCGTTGGCATGTTTCAGGCATTTGCCCTATGAGGGAGGTATGTCTTCCTTCTGTATACAATCATGTTGTCTGCACTTTGTTTAAAAGGGATAAACAGCAAATATTTGTATCCTGCAGACAGCAAGAGGCTGATCCATCATGGAGATATCGCTGTAAAAGTCAGTCGCAGTGCTCTGACCTGCCCGGGACAGTCATGCTTCTGGCCAAAATCCAGCTCTGGAATTGTCACTATACCCTACACCCTGTCTGCTGAATACAGTAAGCTGCCTTGAATATTTACTATAGAACATTGTCACTTTACTGTATATTATATGGAGGATAATAGAAACCCATGGAGATGTTTTTTGAGAGTTAGTCTTACTTAATTCTGCTTAAGAGTCTTCTATATTAGTGTCCCTTAAGAAAGCTGTATATTTTGCAGACAAATGCTGGTAACTTAGGCAGCAAATAGGCAATCTATAAAGTCTATTAATTCAGCTTTTTGATCATTAAAGTGTGGAAAAACTGACATGCAATGTGTAGTTCTGTCCCATAGGCCTGATGGGTCACTGGAGAACTCATCTCTAGTAGTTCCATAGTTTTCTCTGAGTTTCTGTGTTGGTTTTATTGTGCGTTTGGGTTTTACACTCTGCTCTGCCATATCTGTGGAATCATGCTTGCAGCTACACAGGGTTTGGCACGAGGTGCTATTTGTCATTAGTGAAGGGAAGGATACTGTGCAGAGGCCAGACTATGATCAGCTTGTCTTGTCCGATTGCATACATGCAGAACCAAAGTATAGGCACGGAATTCCCCTGTCTGGCATTGAGTGGCAGAGATAGGCAATAAAATGGGCAACTATTCCGGGCATCCCCATTAGATGGCACCATGGTAAAAGCAAGCAAAAGTGACATGCAAACAACAGTCAAACTTTTTTTTTTGGTGTAATCTCAGTCTACACTCTACAGTGTCATGCGTTGGCATGTTTCAGGCATTTGCCCTATGAGGGAGGTATGTCTTCCTTCTGTATACAATCATGTTGTCTGCACTTTGTTTAAAAGGGATAAACAGCAAATATTTGTATCCTGCAGACAGCAAGAGGCTGATCCATCATGGAGATATCGCTGTAAAAGTCAGTCGCAGTGCTCTGACCTGCCCGGGACAGTCATGCTTCTGGCCAAAATCCAGCTCTGGAATTGTCACTATACCCTACACCCTGTCTGCTGAATACAGTAAGCTGCCTTGAATATTTACTATAGAACATTGTCACTTTACTGTATATTATATGGAGGATAATAGAAACCCATGGAGATGTTTTTTGAGAGTTAGTCTTACTTAATTCTGCTTAAGAGTCTTCTATATTAGTGTCCCTTAAGAAAGCTGTATATTTTGCAGACAAATGCTGGTAACTTAGGCAGCAAATAGGCAATCTATAAAGTCTATTAATTCAGCTTTTTGATCATTAAAGTGTGGAAAAACTGACATGCAATGTGTAGTTCTGTCCCATAGGCCTGATGGGTCACTGGAGAACTCATCTCTAGTAGTTCCATAGTTTTCTCTGAGTTTCTGTGTTGGTTTTATTGTGCGTTTGGGTTTTACACTCTGCTCTGCCATATCTGTGGAATCTGCTCCCTCTACATCTGAGTGATCAGAAGCATGAGGTACTTGCTTTGTTTCAGCGATAATAGTGCATAGGGCCGTGTTTAGACATTTTGTACTTTTTTTGTTGAAAACGGTTAATGTCATTTACGGAGGAGATGAACAGCAGTTTAGATAGGCAGGGCAAAACAACTCAATGCAGAGGAACAGTTTTAAACACTGAAAGGGGAAATGCAGGAAGCTTGTGTGACCATGTGCTGTCACAAGATGGCGGATGGCACTAAGCTTGATTGCAGATTAGGCATACACACACACACACACACACAGCAGGCTGATGAAATGCTATACAGCAGATACTAATACATAACAATACCAATGCATTGCATTGCCATATAGTTGCTGGAGGGAGCACACCTTGAGTTATAAATCTCAGTCTACTACCTATATCTCCAGCTTTGCCTATTTATGCCTGTGTCCCCATCTGCACCCATCTCTAACCTTCTGTCCCTAGGACACTACCTCAGCAGCATCTAAGTATATCTGAAGCCAGCTTTCCTTAATTGAAAGGGTTATAGTCCCTGTCAGGATGCTATTGTCTGTGTCCCTGCTGGAGAGATATATCCTTCTTATTTGTGCTGATGACCATTTCACCATTGCCATTGGGACAGAAAGTGATGGAAAATCAACAATTTTATAGCTGTCACTGGAGCAACATTAGATGGGAAATCTATCATTGGGGACACCTGTCTCGAAGAACGTTTCATTTGTGCTTGCTGTTGTGTCTCTGAGGCAAGATGAAAAGTCAAATCTCCCACACAGGGACACAAACAGCAAAAATGACTAGACGGGTTTTAACAATTCCCTACTCTACCCAAAGCTTTAAAAAAAAATATTTTACGTGTACTTTAACCCCCAAAATATGAAATAACTGCTGGTTGACAGGGAAAGGGTTTTAACTAAGAAAGATAGTTTTGGTTTTACTGTTACATACACTTTAATCAGTGAAAGTGACTACATAGCTTTATGACATCTAATGCCGTCAAGACAGAGGAGATTAGCAGGTAATTCAAAGCTGAGCTGACCACGTTGAGCCTAGGGCTGCAGATGATAACGAATGGCTCTTTCGAGAGCAAATATTCTTAAATCTTGTTCTAGCTTCATTTAATTAATACCATATATATTAAATTGTGGTAGTTCTAGCATATACTATCAACTAGACTTCCAACAGCCGTCCTTTACTTAAGCTACATGCATATTTAATACCTAGCATTTATTTTCATTTTCCTTATAGCATCCTCTGACTCTGCAATCATCTATTCCGCCATTCAGGAATACACCTTGCTAACCTGCATCCGTTTTGTGGAGCGTATGACAGAGGCTGATTATATCCAGATCCGCTCTGTAGATGGGTAAGTGTGTAGTACTGTATTTTTCCATGTATAAGACTATACTTTTTCTTAAAAATATTTACCTAAAAACGGAGGGGCGTCTTATACAGGGGGGGCAGAGAGGAGAACCGCGTTTGCGAAACAGCCGATACCTCTGCAAACTAGCCTCACGAGTGAAACTTCCAAATGCAGAGACAAGCTAACAGGTTTCCTCCAATCATGAGCCTTATGTACCCGACATCAGCTGATGCTGGGAGAGCGTGTAGCCAGTGCCCAATTGCAACAGGGAGCCCATAAAAATTTCAGAAAACAAAAAAATACCGGTAAATACCGGTACCAGTAAGCGGCTGTCTTACTCTGCAAAATTTAAACTGGATATAATCAGTTATGCAAAAAAGCATGGAAAATATTGATTTCTGAATTTCGGGTAAGAAAAGTGGGGGGCGTCCTATACATGGGGGCATCTTATAGACGGAAAAATACGGTATATGCTGCACTTTCAAAAAGAATAAGGGGGTAACTACCAATTACAATACCCCATTTCACAATTTGATGGGGACCCTTGTGGCTCAAGGGTGAATTTTCTCTGTAGCACACAGCATTTTGAATTGGTGGTCAGGAGCAGGATTTTATGCCTCCATGCCACAATAATAGACAACTTTAAATGAGTGGACCTGTTGGCCTTTAACATTTCCGCTAACATTGGTCGTCAGTAGAAACCTTATATGCCCCTTATGCAACACTATTTTTATATTTGTGGTCAGTTAAAGCCTTTACCCCCCCCCCCCCCCACCCCCCACCCCACCCGTATTTCTTT
>NW_017306431.1:1196983-1275549 GCF_000935625.1 Nanorana parkeri
CCAAAAAAAGCCCTCTTTATTATGTGATCAGTTGAAGTCCTTTATACCCCCGTTAAAGCCCTGTTTATAATAGTGGTCCGTGGAAGACTCATATGCCCCTACATAAAGCCCTCTTTATATTTGTGGCCAGTGGAAGCCTTATATGCCCCCTAGTTCAAGCTCTCTTTACACATGGAGTCAGTTGAAGCCTAAAATGGCCCCTGTATAAAATTCTCTTTATATTTGTGGTCAGTTGAGATCTTATATGCCTCCTATAAAAAGTCCTCTTTACATTGGTGGTCAATTGAAGACCTACCCCCCTCATAAATCCTGCTTTATATTTGTGGTCAGATAAAGTCTTATATGCCTCCTATAAAAAGTAATCATTACATTGTTGGTTGATTGAAGCCCCTATTTCCCCCCATATAAATCCCCCTTTATATTTATGGTCATATGAAGTATTATTTGTCTCCCATAAAAACGACTTCTTTAAAGTGGTGGTCAGTGGAAGACCTATATACCCCTATATAAAACCCTTTTACAATTTGAATAGCAATAGCAGGCTGGCTATAGCTCCATGCATTAAAATACAAAAAAAAAAGTTTTAAAAAATTAAAATTAAAAAGACAAAAAATTTTTTTTTTTAAATAAAGAAAAAGTTAAATAAATAAAAATTAAAAATGCAAACAAATAATAAAAAATAAAGTTTATAAAATAAAATTAAAAATAGAAAAAAACTTTTTTTGCTGTGTCATTTTAAATAAAATATTTTTTTAATTATATTATAATCTTCTGGACAACAGGGACAGTAAAAGACCCCTGACCCTTCCCTATGCTATCCAAAAGTAAAAAATGTTTTTTTGGCTGGAGTTACACTTAAAAAATGTACCTGTTCCGACTTACATACAAATTCAACTTAAAGTGACATTAAACCCTCAGATTTTTTAACATAAACCAATACTGTAATGAGTGCCTTACTGTAATCCATGGTTGTTTCCATTCTCTGCTGCTCTTCCTTTTAAATCTGTATATGTTCTCATGCTCTGCAGAATTTCTGTTTTGCAGCAGAGTGCCTTGTCCCTGGAATGGATACACGGTGTCTGTGTATACGTTTCTATAGACTTGTAACCTGAGCCAGCACTACAGGAAGAGGCCCTGAGCTGAAAAGGGAAGTTGTCCCCAAGCATGAGAAGACATGAGGATTTAAAAGGCAGAGCAGCAAAGAGAAGGGAAACAACCATGGATTACAGTAAGGCACACATTACAGTATTGGTTAATGTTAAAAAAATCTGAGGGTTTAATGTCACTTTAAGTACAAACCTAAAGTCCCTATCTTGTATGTAACCCGGGGACTGCCTGTATTTAAAAACATTGATAAGACCATGTTTGGCCTTTAATGGATTTAAGCCATGCAATGTTCTTGGGTTTGACAATTATTCATAGATCTGCTACAAATTTACATCTATATTTGCAAAATAAAAGTCACTCTTAGGGACACACTATTGCTGACCACTAGAAGGAGGAAATTCATAACATAGGGATATTAGTGACTTTACTCATAACCCCTTGAACCGTCTTTGTCTGCACCTATTTTTTAATCTGCCACCTCTGTCGCTTTACCTTGGCATGGTTTTCCTTCTAGACTCTCTCTGTGTGTAGCTACCAGATAGATAGACCAGTCATGATAGACCAGTCATGATACATGTTCTTCCTCAGATGTTGGTCCTACCTGGGGAGAATTGGAGGACCCCAAGATCTGTCGCTATTCAACCCTGGCTGCCTATTGAAAGGGATTGTACAGCACGAGCTCAATCATGTCCTGGGCTTTGTCCATGAGCACACCAGGAGTGACCGGGATACCTACGTTGGCATTGAATGGGCACATATCTCAGATGGTAAATTTCATCATACCTTCTAATGATGCCATGTTGGTCTATTTGCCATTGTAGAAGTGTGAGTGTACTTAGATGTCTTGACTTTGCAGGAAGTGCAGGACTCTCCAGTCAGGCTCTCATTTATTCACGTCATGGTATAGGTGGTGGAAGTTGGTCACATTCAACTAGACTTGTTCTAAATGTGGAAGACATTTCACTTTTCATGCTAGAAGAGACAGCAAAAGCAGAGAAAACACGGGGGTTTCAACTCTACTGTATCCAAAACTAAGATTCTGATTTGAATTCGTACATGTGCTCCTTAGTGGTTTAGAGTAAACCCATATTTTCAGTAACCTGAGGACATAAATATAAAGAAGGCACACTCAGGTACCTTAATGTGATGTTAAATATCTTTCCAAGCAGGGCCGGAACGATGATGGGACCCTCATAGAAAAACCACTAAGGGACTCCCTACCCCCTAATATTAAAGGCAAATCTCCCCAAATGGTGTACATTTGTATGTACATTTATTCTATCTAAATGTAGTATCCAAAAATTGTCATTTGCATTAATCATTGTGCTACTGGGCAGCTCTGGGCCCCTGTGTTTCTGGGCTCCATAGCATGGTCTGCAATGGCTGTAGTTATGCTCTTGTTCTAAAGCATGCTGGGAACCCCAAAACCTGGAATATTTGCAAATGTTATTATAGACTTCAGGAAGGAAGTGTTTTAGGGTGCCTGTTTTCAGGGGCGTTCCAAGCCATTTCGCCGCCGGGGGAAGAAAATAATGTTGCATGTTAACTGAGAGGGTAGGTTGCCAGAGCATCCCGCTGAGCTCCTGGCAACCAGTGACATCACTTGGTGTCCCAGGTTGGTATGGCCCTTACACATCTCCTTGCCCGGCTCTTAGAAACCTGGGATGCTCTGGCTGGAATGGGGGTTGCAGGCACACTACAAATATTGCACAGCAGAGTGCCCATGCTGCTCTGCCTGCCATGACCCAAAGAAAAATGCTGCCTCAGGCAACTGCTTCCAGCTGCCTCATTATAGGGACGGGCCTACTGCTTTTCATTTATGTCACCTCTTTACCTAGTTTTCTGTAAAGTTTAATTTGAAGTCCACTCAAAATAATATCTATTTTTGGCAGAGCGTGGGGGAGGGGTGTTACATCACCTATCAGCATCCGATACATATTGGATCCCTACAGTATAGAGAAAGATTTCCCTTCTAATTTCTTTCTCTTCCCTCATTAATTTTACATTCTATGGAAATCACCAGATGGAGTTGGCTTTCTTCGGCTTCGCAAACAAGTGGTGGTGGGTAGAGATAGCCGCTTTGGTGGAGGGATTATGCTGGGAAGGTCCCTGAAAAGGTAGATGATGAGTGATTCAACTTGCCCTTACCGACTCAAGGGTGAAAGTTTAGGTTGGACAGGAATTTAAACACTGGAAATATATGTTATTCAAATCACAACATACATACAGTATGAATAGTAATTGCATTCAGCCACTGAATAGGAGAAGTAGTAATGATACTAACCATACTTTCTGCATATTGCATCATACAGTATACAAAAGCAACTTTGAGATGACCCAGCCTCCAACCAATAACCTGGGCCTGCCGTATGATTACGCTTCTGTGATGCACTATGGAAGGTAAGTCAATATCACCAATAATACCCTCTAAAGCAGTGGTTCTCAACCGTTCTAGGGCCGGGACCCCTCGTTAACTATTGCCAAGTTGTGGTGACCCCCAACGGTAAAATTTAGGGATGCACCAATACTAGTATCTGTGCGGGCACTCAGGAGGCTATGCGGGCTCTCACGTGACTAGTGGGACTCTCTGGTGGCGCCCAGTGGGGGCTCTGTGATGTCCAGTGCGACTCTTTGGTGATCAAGCACTCACCTCCTCTCACTCCTGCCCGCTCCCCTCTCTCTGATCCTCTCCGGCCACCGATGCTGCAGCGCCATCTAGGAGAACTGACACTGCCTCTTACATAGTGCAGCGCAATGCATGTGGTGACCCACTTTTGGGTCGCGACCCTGAGGTTGAGAACCACTGCTCTCAAGGACCTTTCATGATACAGCTCCCCTGCAGGGTTGGCCCCAGGTGCAGAGCTGCCTACAATGTAGGTTTAGGTTACACCCTGTATAGGCAGCATGATGCAAAGTTCCCATCTAGACTGAACCTATACATAGAATAACATAGAATATTTTCCATGTTAAGTGCATGGATGTATATTATTGTGCAAATGTAAAATTTTCAAGTATTTATCACTTCTCACAGAGATCACAGAACCCATCTGACATCTGTTGTTCTATACAAGAAGGGTGCCATTTTTGTTTAGGCATCATCCAAGGTCATTGTCTACTTCCTAGACTGAGTTGCTGGCTCATAGAAAAAGCGGTCATGTTAATCCTGGTGCAATTTTTGATTGTTTTGGATACAAAGTTACAGCGTTGCAGTCTGAAGCAGAGGAGACTGGGCAAATTCTTCCTCCTGCCTGCAGCACACAGATGACATCATCTCAGCCTAGCCAAAGTCACAGAACTGGAGCTCAATGATGACTTTTTAAAGCTGAATTCTAGTATACAAATTCATGTAATTGACCTCTAATGAAGTGTATTCTATCTCCTGTTGGCTATTGGTTACCTTTAAAATCCTCCCTTCACTGAAGCGGGATCCTACTTACAGCAGTGATCTGGCTCTGCAGGGACATGACGTGACAGTGATGGATCCGATCATTCGCTCTCCCTTTGTTACCCCCTCATTCATTCTCAAAACGCCTTGTAATATTTTAATGGAATGCAAGGTGTTCTGTGAACGGACGGAGAGGGGGGGGGGGGCTCTTCCCTTGTCCATTCACATAACGCCATGCATTCTGTGTAAAATATTACAGAAATTTGTGAATAGACGAGTGGACAGGAAGTGAAGGGTTAACAATAGGCGCTGCCCCTCATCCCTGCAGTACCAGAAGATCACGCACTAAGGTGTACGTTTAATAAACTGTGAAAGAGTGTGATAAGCAGTGAGAAGGCTTTTCTCACCTTAGCAAAGTGAAAAGTCTAGAAAATGGTGTTTAATAACCCGTGATAAGTCAGGTAGGAACTGAAATATCTCCCCTGTTCTCATCCTGGTGATAAGTAAACAGAAAGTAATGGGAATGTACCTGTTTAATAAAAGGGAGAAAAGTAGAGAACAGCTTTATCACTGGATAAGTATTGTGAAAAGTACCCTTGATTTAGCACCCTGTCAGACCTGGTAATAAAGGCCTTTTTCTCGAGAAGCACTGAGCAAAGATACAGGAACTTGGAACTAGGTTTATGACTTTAGGAACCTTCAGGAACAGTTAAAATAAAGCACAGATGCTCCTCTTCTGGATTTCTGACATTTTGGGACATTTATGCCAGTAGCAATGTTTGGCTGCCCAGGTAGCCTGAATGCTGATTGAAGCCCGTGACACACTGCAGGCGATTATATATATATATTGTGGGGAACCCCAGGGGTACGCATGCGTCTTCAACACAGTCCGATATAAACAGTTTTTATTTAAACCAGCAGTAACAGAACAAACAACTTTCTTCAGCAAAACAGTAAAGTAAAAGGCTTTCCTCAGCAAACATCAAACATAAAGATAAAGTCCTTCAATAAGATTGCACTGTGTAGTGCATTTAGGCGATCTCACCAAGATAGAGTCCACTTGCTTCTGCACAGCCACACACACCCAGACCTTTCTGTCTGTCTCTCAGCTTCCTCACTCCTCTCACCCCCCCTCCTTTGCCGCTGGCGATCCCGAGCTCCGCTGTGCCGGACAAGCTACAGTGTAGCCAAGCTGCAGTGCGGTGCGAAGTGGAAGTTTGGGTTTTTTTTCCCTTTGCTTCGCTTCGCCTGCAGTGTGTCAGAGCCTTGAGAGGGAACAGGAGGGAAGTCTGTTTTAATGCCCCCCTTCCCTCATGAGAGTGACAGTGGCAGTTTCAAGTCCCCTCACTGTATCTGTGTAGTGTGAGGGAAAGTTCAGTAAGGTCATGTGACCTTAGGGTTTGTTGTTGAAGTCTCAGTCTCCCTCAGAAACAGGCCCACCAAATAAAGCTTGAAGGATGTCTGGGGAGTATGTTTTTGAGGCAGATGCAGTGAACATTGCACTCCACACATAACAGTCTGTAACACCATTTCGCCACCATGGTCTGCCGTTTATGATGCATTAATACATGCTTCTAGTGTGTTTGCACACACACAGTGCTGATGCACCTATCTCGGGACAGCAGGCTTTTTTCATGGACGCCAAACATTCTAATTTCCAGCATGTGTCAGAGTGCCCACTTACATTGCTAGGCTCCATCAGAGTGCCCCTTTAGAATGTTTAACCCCATCACTGCCTCGCATTGTGGCTGCCTCTGGTAGTTTAATTCATGGTTTTGTACTGGTACATGCTGAACAAATCAGAACATGTAAATCCTGTTTTTTAGCAATTTTCTTAATTTTAACGGTGAAATAACTGTTGCACTTTGCTATAGCGGTGCTTTGTAATATTGTTAATGGGTGGTTTGGCAGATTAAACTACGATCCTGTCAGGAGGATTGCAGATTATCACAAAGGATGTCATTGTGCAGCTCAGAATACATTCCCCACATTGCTTTCTCAACTGATCACTGAGATAACTTATCTCAGCCTTTCACAGCTGTTACGTGAGATAAGTTTTCTTTTCGCAGGTTATTAAACAGCCTCTGTGCAGCCGAGAAAAACAAAGAGATCTGCTGAGTAAAGTTAACTCGTGATAAAGCTAGTTTTATCACAGTTTATTAAACGTACACCTAAAGGTGAAGCTTTCTTGAAAAATATTACTTTTGATGTATATTGAAGTGGCAGGTTAGTGGAGTCGAACTGTTAAGTGCTGCTTCAAGTGGTGTGACTGGTGCAAAGTTCCACTCACTTCCTTACATGTCTCCAGAACAAGACGTGCCGAGAAATCTTCCTGATGGAAACAAAGTCAACAACAGTGACCAGACAGAGGTTGTAAGCCTTCTTCACTCAATCCAAACCTAAAATAAAACTTCTGGCTAGAAGTCTACTGAAAATTTTGATTTCACTATACCAAAAGATGGTTTCATATGGTTGGAGCTTATAATATCCTCACGCATAGCATGAGCTATACAAATATTACCTTATCTGACTGTGTTTCATTAATGCAGATATGCCTTCAGCAAAGCTCCCGGAAAGGCAACCATTGTCCCAAAGCCTGATGCCAGGGTCTTCATAGGGCAGAGGTATGGACTGAGCAGCCTGGACCTTCAGAAGATCAATCGTCTTTATCAGTGTGGTGAGCACGAGCATTAGAAGAAAAAAAAAAATGACAAACTGCAATTTTTGCACATTATATGATCACCATGTGGCCCTGTGTAAATTACATGGGAACACTTTTTCACTCCAAGAAGTATTAAAGGAGAACTATGGGGTTAGGGCTTTTCCCCATAGTTCTCCTTAGGGTAACGGGAGGACACAAACTAGCATCCTCCCGTCACCCTAAGCTCAGTATACCGCGAGCTACAGCTCGAGGTATACTGAGATGCCGCAGCTGAAGCGGATCCCTACAATTATGTCTGGATCCGCCCAGCTGCGTTAGTGACAGCTGGCTCTGCCTATCTAGAGGCAGAGCCAGCTGTACCCGCCCCCTCCCCGTCCGTTCCGCCAGTAAGTGCTGGAGGATCGGAGCGGGGAGGGGGGAATCCAGCCCCTCCCCTCTCAAGGCAGAGAGCCGTGACAGGATCGAGAAGTGAGCAAACGCCGGTATGTGCTCGCTCACTTCCCGATCTACTGAGCCGACCTGTGACAGTCTCATTGTCACAGGTCGGCTAGAACTTTGAGGTGAGTGAAAAGCTCTCACCTCATAGTTCTCCTTTTAATAGAACAGAAATTCAGAATCACTGTTGCCAATAATGCAAAGCTGTACTTTGTTCATTCAGGACAGAGCTACAGGGTTGCTTTGATCCCCATTTATCCTCAGCATAAAGTTACATTTACTTTACTTACCCAATGGTCTGTTTAGCGTATTTCCCAGTATGGTAGAGCATGTGATCCACTCCGTGTGACAACACTGGGCCTAAATAGCCCTGTGTAGGCTATGACTACACAGGACATGCAATGACAGCTAGTATGCAGAGGATGATGATGAGTTTAGTATGAAGGAAGACAATGGATGAGGTTCGGAGTTGTTATAAAATACCATGTTCTCTATCTCTGGTTTGCAGATGTCTGCAGTTCGTTGCTCTGTGACCTGTCAGGATCTTTGCACTCGGGATATATAAGTTCAGTCAATCAGAACAGATCACAATGTGTCTGGCTCATTCGTGTCCCTGCAAACAAGGTATTTTTGATAGTTTACTTTTAAAGGGTGCCATGTCTAAAAGTTGGGTAGTTTCCAAGTAAGTTATATGACACAAAAGGTATCTATGCTAAACTAAGAGGAACCCATGGCACTAGTAAGGATGAGCAAAACTGAGAGTGTTCATTTCCCCACATTTTGGCGAAAATCAATAGAATATGGCAAAATTATATCATGTTGGCTAAATGATTTGGAGTCAATGGGAAAGGGAAAATTAAATGGTTTTCTTGTTTTTACGGGTCCAGTGGGCTCCTGGTGGTTACAAAAGCTATTTTCATCTATCTTGGACCTGTTTGTGTACCAACAATGACCATATTTTAGCCTCATTATTTTATGTTTTGCTTTTTTTTTTTTTTTTTTACAAAAAAAGTGAAATACAGTGGCAGCACACATATAACAAATCATATTGTCAGGAACCGGATCTGAACCCAGGGCCGCTGCTGTACCTGCTGAGCCACCTTAGATAGCTCTTTCCTGATTGCCTGTGTAATCCTCAGTTAACTTAACCACTTCAAGACCAGGTGTTTAGACCCCCTTCCTGGCCAGGCATGTGAACTTCCTATTTAAGCCATGCCTCTGCACTTCCTCTTTGCCAGATTATTGTGCTCCTGCCAATATCTTGCTTCCTTGCTCCTCCTGTGATACAATCCTCTCATACTGCTACCCGTGTACCGACCTTTGGCTGCTGATTCACCAACTACTCTCATCGTCTTCCACGTCATATCTGATACCTTTGGCTACCGACCTCGGCTTGATCTCTGACTACGATTCTGCGTGCTCATATACTACTATAGTCTGCTTGTGTACCGAACTCGGCCTGTTTGACTACAACTTTGCCTGCTGTTTCAGCTACTGGACTCTGAGCCTGATCCAGATCGTGACACATATACACACACAAAAAAAGAAAAAGAAAATCATTTACCAAATAAAGGAAAAATTTAATTTTTTATCTAATCAGCTCATTGAGTTAATTTGCGGTCAAATTACCAAAGTTTCACCAAGTCACTCCACTCATCCCTAGACACGAGTATCACAGATAATTATTGGTTTTCAATAGGGCACTTCTGTAGCTGCTTGCTTTTAGACTTCTGTCCTTAAAGGAGAACTATGGGGTTAAGTCTTTTCCCCATAGTTCTCCTTAGGGTAACGGGAGGACACAAACTAGCGTCCTCCCGTCACCCTAGGCTCAGTATACCGCGAGCTGTAGCTCGCGGTATACTGAGATGCCGCAGTATACTGCGAGCTGATGCTCGCGGTATACTGAGACGCCGCAGCTGAAGCGGATCCCGACAATTCTGCCAGGATCCGCCCAGCTGCGTGACTGACAGCTGGCTCTGCCTATCTAGAGGCAGAGCCAGCTGTACCCGCCTCCTCCCCCGTCCGATCCACCAGTCAGCGCTGGCGGAGGGGGGAATCCAGCCCCTCCCCTGTCACGGCAAGGAGCCGTGACAGGATCGAGAGGTGAGCGAACGCCGGTATGTGTTCGCTCACCTCCCGATCTACTGAGTCGACCTCTGACATTCTCATTGTCACAGGTCGGCTAGAACTATGAGGTAAGTGAAAAGCACTCACCTCATAGTTCTCCTTTAACTGAAACTCCTTATGACTAGGGTTGCGGCTGGGCTGTTCACCCAAGCCTGCTCTACACCGCCACCCCCTCCTCCCAACCCAATCAGTTATGGCCTGGGAATGTATAACTGCAGGCCAGGGAATACGCCTGCTGCCACTGACTGGGTTGGGTAGGGGTAGCTGTTAGAGGTTTTAGCGGGCTTGGGCAAACTCAGGCGAACTGGGTTTGCACCAAGGCCAGACTCGTCACTACTTATGACTCAACCTGAACAGAGTCGGGGACAGCTGGGGGCTGAATTTGAGTTTCAGCTGTTGAACTCCATTAACAAGCGGCTTTTCCCAGTAAAGTAGTGAAGGTTAACTGGCTAAACAAGTGAAAGGAAGTCTATAATGTAAATTTGAAATGTTCAAATGCAGACGTTCATACTTACAAAAGTAAAACCTATTTTAAACATTTCCTTGTTTAGCCCTGAGCATTGTAAAGAAAAATTATATACAAAACCACCAAACATCACATGGCATCCAGCCCAGCTCCCGGCAACCAGCGATGTAACAGTGAGCTAGGCAGGATGCCATGCACCACAAACATGCCCTTGTGTTGTTGTAAGCCATTTGGCCTGACATACTTACCTCTGGCCTGCTAAGTGTTGCACAATATTTGTGCTTACTTGGCATGCTAGAACCTGCACTTTGAAGTTTCTGAAGGGCTGCGAGAACCCCGTTTCCACTCATGATGCCTGCCGATTGAACACTATTAATTTACTGATAAAGGTTTTCCTATGTAGGTGTTCCTGCAGTTTCATACCTTTGATACCTCTCCCAGCTGCTCCTCGGACTCTGTGAAGGTGTATGATGGGGCTACCAAGACATCTCCTCTACTAATTAACACTACCTGCAGGATGAAAGATCTCCCTCCGGTGTTGTCCTCAGGAAACCTGATGTCCGTGGAATTTTTAAGTGGTGGAGTTACAACATTCACAGCTTCTTATCAGACAGGTAGTTTTATAGCATTTCTTTGAACAGAGAGACTAACTTATTTACTGCCACTGATGAAGGGTAAAGCAGAGAAATACATTGGCTGCTGTCTGTAGCTTCAATAGGTAAATACACTAACCTGGAACAAGCATGCAGCAAGAGAAGTCATGACCCCTTAATCTGTATACTTGTTCCTATTAATGAATACAGAGTGTGTATATTTGCCTAAAGTTCAGCTTTTAGAAAAAACAGGGATGGGGGTGCTGGCACAATAAAAACAAATTTGGAAGGTCACTGTAAAAAAAAAACGTATACATACGGGTCGAACTCAATGGACTGCTTTTTTTTTTTTTTTATAGCATGTAAACATTTCATTGTAAAGATATTAGACATTCATAGTATAAATCACGGGAAGTTTTAGGTAGAAATACATATTATACCATTGCTACAAAAGGAAAACTTACAAAATACTCAGTCAAGCCACGCCACAGTATGAGTAGCTGAATTACTTTGTAAGTTGTATCTTTTTTCAACCTGACTAACTATGTAACTACATGTAGAAAATAAAATGGCCGCTTACATGTAGAAAATAAAATGGCCGCTAACATTCACATATATTTTGTGTTGATTACTTATATGCAGTGGATCTTATTCAAACACATATCAATCTGCACCTGTACTGAATATAATTCTGCGTGTGTATCTATTGTTGTAGTGGCATGTGGTGGAATGCAAATGAAGGAGACTGGAACTGTGACCTCTCTGGGATACCCTACCAAGTACCTACCCTTCCAAGATTGTATATGGTCTATTGTGGCACCCACTGGGCATAGAGTAAGTTATATTTAAAACTGAAGAAATATTGCAGTTAAAAAAGGCAAAAAACTTGATTCAAACTGTTTTTTCATAGCTGCTTCCTACTACTAAACTCTTTTCTTTTGTGTGTTCAGCCAGTCTTTGGTCCATTAATGTCCCCATAGTCTACCATATTGCCACTGGTGTCCTGATCAGGGCCGGATTTTCCACAATGGGCAACCAAGGCCCGGCCTCGGGGCAGCAGGGAGTAGAGGGGTAGCAGGGGTGCGGAACTTCTATCTCCCGATTCCCGGGACATGCAGTTCCAGGTGCCGGGAGGGTAATTGTTTTCTACATTTAGCACTGCTTTGAGCAAGCAGAGCTAAATCTACAGCGGGGAAGCTGCCGCTTGTTTTGTACAAGTGATCTTGTCGATGTCGCCGAGATCACTTGTATGCAGCCTGCAGGTCTGCCATTCTCCATTGGTGGGTTTGGCAGGTAGGGGGGCGCATTGAGGAGCCTGGCCTTGGGGCAGCAGAGAGAGTAAATCCGGCTCTGGTCCTGGTGTACAAATAGTCCCAATTGTTCCAATACTGTCCCAATTGTATACATTATATCTGTGAGTCTCAGGCTCGCTTTCCTAAGGGTACATTTAACTCTATATAGCAGTAGTAATTATCTTACTAGAAGATCACTATCTGCAAGGAGTTTGCATGTTCTCCCTGTGCTTGTGTGGGTTTTGTCTGGGAACTCTGGTTTCTTCCCACACTCCAAAGGCATGCTGGGAGGTTAATTGGCTCATGTCTAAATTGGTCCTTCTATGTATGCATGTGAGATAGGGACCTTAGATTGTAAGCTCCTTAAGGGCGGGGACTAATGTGAATGTGCGCTGTGTAAATTGTCGGCGCTATATAAATACCTGTAAGAATGAATAAAAGGGGTCTCAGCTATGCCCCTAACATTCCCAGAGGGCTGCAGATAATATTCTGCATATGTATTGTGATAAAACATTGCCAGAAATTGCTGATATACTGCACAAGATGGCCCGGAGAAGGTGGACATGGTACAGTTGTGGTCAGAGACTGGAGAGTGCTGCAGGAGACAATTAGAGACTGAGGACATGTTTCATGAGACTGCTAGAGGTCACTGTTATTGCATCCTCTTTTACAAAACAATGCTCTTACCACCGACTGTTAGGGTCTGAGAGCCAAACAATAAGTTGTTAAACTGTGAATGAGACAAGAGAAGACTTTTACTCAGTCTGTTCTTAGTTTCATCTCATTGTGCTCTCACAGTTTCTAGTGCAGAGGTCATCAATCAGGGTAACAGGCCACCCATACATCCTACACATATGTGTTATGTGATGGCAATGGGTAGACATATTGCAAAGAGCAGCATAGACCAGCCTTTCTCAACACTAGCGCGCCTCCTGGCTTTCTCAGCGGTGCCTCGAAAGTTTCACACAACTTCATGCCTCTGATGTGAAAGAGGAGGACTCTGATGTGAAGAGGGAACTTCAGGTTTGAAGAGGGTCTCATAGTGTGAGAAAGGGGACTCTGATGTGAAAGAGGGGGACTCCGAAGGGAGCTTCTGATTTGAAGAAGGCCTCCTAGAGTGAGAGGGGTGACTCTGATGTAAAATAGGGAGAATCGGATGTAAAGGGGGGCTTCTGATTTGAAGAGGGTCTCCTAGTGTGAGAGGAGGATTCTGATGTGAAAGAGGGGGACTCTGATGTGAAAGAGGGGGGCTTTGATGTAAAGGGAGGCTTCTGATTTGAAGAGGGCCTCCTAGTGTGAGAGGAGGATTCTGATGTGAAAGAGGGGGACTTTGATTTGAAGGGGGGCTTCTGATTTGAAGAGGGTCTAATAGAGTGGGACTCTGATGTCAAGGGGGGCTCCTGATACAAAGGGGGGCTTTAATGTGAAAGGTGGCACTCTGATTGTGTTCTTGTGTGGGGTCACCCCCCCTTTAAATTCATACCAGACCCCTATCTGGGATAAGGGATGGGTATGGATTTTGGAGGGACCCAACGGTTTGTACATTTTAGCCTTTTACGCCTCAAGATTTTGTTCACTTTTAAAGGGTGACGTGGCTGAAAAAAATGCTGAGAAAGGTTGGCGTAGACAACATTCCAGAGGAGATACATCATTATATCTAATGATTGATTTATATTTCAGTTGTAATTATAATGACATTTTCCCATATGATGCTCTTACATCTACTACTACTTTTACTTTAAAATAACTTTAAATACTGTTACCCCTGGCAGATTCAGCTGAATTTCGTCTCCTTTACGCTGGAGTCCTCCCGTAACTGCATTTACGATTACTTGTCCATCTCGGACAGCTCTCGATCTGGCACCTCGGTATCAGACAGGTATTGTGGGGCTAAGAAGATGCCGTCACTGGTGTCCTCTGGGAACTGGATGCTGTTGCAGTTCCACTCGGATAAGTCAGTGCAGAGTACCGGCTTCCAGGTCACATACAGATGGGGTGAGTAGAAGGAGAAGACTTGGAGTCATGGCTAGCAATATAGGAAGGTGTGAAGGTCAGCCTCTATGAAGTTCAAGAATGTCACCAGCACACCATTGATCAAGTGACGTTAATCCATTTAATGACACAACAATGCCATCCAATGCTAGCATTTTCGGGGCCACGCAGGGTCCCCTTCATCAGGCTCGGATGAAAGTGACCTTGCGTGGCCCCAAAAGGGCTAGCATTGGATGGCATTCTGTCATTAAATGGATTAACTTCACTTGATCAGTGCTGTGCTGGTGACATTCTTGAACTTCATGTATACTTCACGGTGCCGTCCGTGGTCAGAGAAGGAGTGCAGCAAGATACATGCATATTTGGTCAGCTTCTATGAACCCTGTGCAGTAGAACTCAAACTGGAAGAGGGAGAGAGAGTGCTAGGGGCCAATCAGGTGCACTAACAATGCTGACAAGTGGAGAGATCGTAGGGATCAAATCAAAAGGCTGCTTCTTGACCATCCACTCACAGGATGGGGCAGAGAGGGTTTATCCCACCCCTGGGGCTGCTACCTGCTGCTCCAGTGAACAGGTAAAGCTGTATGTAGCTGCAGTTAGATAAACAAAAAACATAATAAGGAAAAAAGATTTGAATTATGCAATAAAAAAACAAGGTCACATCAAAAATAACTTTAAAGTAAACTCTGCAATAAACACTAAAAATATATTTTAATTAAAAATACACTTTGTGCTTTAATTATAAAATCACATTACTAATATTTTCTTATACTTGTTGGCACCATCAAGGGGCGCTAGTGCCATGCAAACATCATCCACCCGGGGGCGCTAGTGCCATGCAAACATCATCCACCCGGGGGCGCTAGTGCCATGCAAACATCATCCACCCGGGGTAGAGCATTATAAAGTTTTATAAATGAAGCCCTTATCTGAATTTCAGTTTCCAAATTTCAGATCCCGTCCGAATTTCGTTCAAAAACGAAAATTAATTGGACATGTGACTTTTGGATCCCGAATGCCATACGAAATTTGGATCCCGAATGCCATACGGGTCTCAGCCTCAGCTTTAGTAATATATGTAACTATATGGCTCCCAGACCCGAATGCCATTCAGGATCCGAATTTCCGAATGCATTTGGGAGCTCCCGTATGCCATTCGGGTCTGGGAGCCATATACATATATTACTAAAGCTGAGGCTCCCAACTGCAATTTGGGAATTCCGATACTGAATGCCATTCGGGTCTAGGAGCCTCAGCTTTAGTATAATATCTGTATATGGTTTTCTGTGGTATTCGCAACGAATATTTGTAAACTTGTCCAAAACCAACGAAATTCGAATTTCGTCCAAAACCCGAACCGAATTTAATTTCGTATCCGAATTCCAAAATAACAAAATATCCGAACCCAACCGAACCAAATGTTTCCGCAGCTTACATGTCTAGTTCTCAGTTCTAGTTTTGGGGCAGTGTTGCTCTAGTTCAGCAATATAATGAGGTCCTGGAAATGATTTGATAATGCTATAACGCAATTACGCCCTCACAATCTTTGCTGCGCTAAAACGGTTATATTTATTTTCTTCTCTGCAGTGTGAGACATCGTTGGATGAAGTTTGAAGATCTTGGAACGCAATACACCAGAGGGAAACTCTGACCCTCCAGCTTTGAGGAAACTACAAATCCCATTATGTGTCTTCCTCTGAGAGCCATGTCTGTAGCTTTCAGTCTCGCAATGCCTAATGGGATTTGTAGTTCCACAGCAACTAGGGGGGCTGAAGTTTGCCTACCCCAGCTCTACACTTTGTTTTAACCCTACTGAAAGAATGTAAAGTCAACCAGTGCTGTCCAAGCACCCATTAAACCAACCTTGTGTATTGTTATCGGACGAGCTTCAGGGCCTGCAGAGCTTGGTTACAATCTTCAGAGTACCTCTGCTGCACACTGGGAGTCCCAAATACCTGTAAATGTTGAAAGGAATTTTAGAATAGACTGCATACCATAATGAAGCATGGGTTTCTGGGCCCTGAGATGTACTAGTCCAGAGGTAGGCAACCTCTGCACTCCAGCTGTGGTGCAACAACAACTCCCATCAGGCCTTTGCCTCTGAGTGTCATACATGTGGCTTTCGGAGTCTTGCGATGCTTCATGGGTCCTGTAGTTTCACCACAGCTGGAGTCCCAAGTCCCCCCCCCCCATACTAGGTTATCATGGGATATAATGGGGGAGGCCTAGGCTGGGACAAGTTTCAACTTTTAGGGGCTCCCAGGGTGCAGCAAGGAGTTTGAAGATTGCCATTGTAGATCAGGGGTATGCAACCTCTGAACTGTTGTGAAACTACAAATCCCAAGAGACATTATAATCTGATAATTGTATTATGCCCTTAAATATGACCATACACATCACAATATGTTTGTAGTCTAATATATATTTTCTGACAACTGTGCAGTACAAGGGCCTGGATGATTGGATGCAAATTGGATGCATTTTATGGGTAGGCCTGGAAGGTCCTGTTTCTGTTTTTGGATGTGTAAGGGGTGTAGTACCCTTAGTTTTTCACCAGGCGTCCCTCTTGGCCGAGTTAAGAGTGTATATATATCTGAGTGGCCAGATTATTATGAACACCCCATCAGTACTTCGTTGGGCCACGAGATGACTTTGTTGGGCCGCCTCGTGACTCCACGAGATGTTGAAAGGTGATGGGAGGAATCTGACACTGCACTGTTGCCCTTCTGTTTTTTTGCCCCAGCCCTGCCACTCTCCGTTCTGCCCTAACATTGACTGGTTGCTGACGGCCACAATTCGCACGTTCAGACCCAGATTTTCGGCTGACAGTCCAGTCTTTAAACACTTTAACAATGAGCCCCTCTTGAACATTTAACGAATTCTGCTGTTTTGCTGATACTCGTTCCATGGCTCCGAGCGCCAACAATCATTCCCGTTCAAAGGCTGTTAAATCGCGTTGTTTCCCCGTATCTTCAGAAACAAATCACTTCTACTGTCGTGGTAAACAACCTGCTTCCCTATTTATAATGGTCTGGCCCTCTAGTAACTTCAGCGCAAAATCATAGCTAATTTGCCTACAAATGTCAGGTGGTCATAATAAATTTCAAAGAAAAAGGGCCACTCAGTGTACACTGCCTGGCCAAAAACAAAAGTCAAACACTCTGATATTTCGTTGGACCGCCTTTAGCTTTGACTACGGTACTCATTCGCCATGGCATTGCTTCAAAAAGCAATGCAATGTTACAACATTTATTTCCGTCCAGATTTGCATTAATTTTCACCAAGATCTTGTAGTGATGATGGGAGAGTCGGACCACTGCGTAAAGTCTTCTCCAGCACATCCCAAAGATTCTTGATGGGGTTAAGGTCTGGATTGTGGTGGCCAATACATATGTGACAATGATGTCTCATGCTCCCTGAACCACTCTTTCACAATGTAAGCCCATGGAATCCTGGCATTGTCATCTTGGAATTTGACCAATGTGCCATCAGGGAAGAAAAAAATCCATTGATGGAAAAACCTGTTCAGTATATTCAGGTAAGCAGCTGACCTATTATCCAATGGAAGGCTCGGACCTATTTGCTTAGCTAAATCCAGGTGGTGACTTTTTTTTTTTTTGGCCAGGCTGTGTGTGGCAGACAAGAAATCTTCTTAGAGCCCTTTCATTGTAGAGAACTAAGCCAAAGGAAAGAGCAGTGATAAGCTCTTGTGGACTTTCATGGGATACACAGGGCCACAGCTGGAAAAATGAAGTTTCACATTGTTCCTTTTAGGGGGGATGCCGCTGTTCCTTCTTCAAGTGGATCTAGCCAGTGCAACTGGAAACTCTACTCAGATAACACCTTCCTGTGGTCATAAGTCCGGAAGTGGACCAGGCATAGCCAATCCATGGAACCATGATAAAAATGGACCATAAGAAAAGAGAAGTTCAAGCAGAAGATGGACCGAGTCTCTTCATGCCTGCGATTGGTGGGTGACCATATTTGGGAAACTTATTGTAGCAGCCTGCAAGGGGGAAGGGTTGTGTAATGGTTGCATGATGGAGGGTCAGTCAGTGGTGGTGGCCTCTCAGGCTCCTCCAGTGCATCTGCTGCGCCACCTAGACAGTGACCATGTCAACACGGGTCTAAGGTACAGAGTGTGACCCTTCTATGGATTGAACCCGGACCATCATCATGTCAACATGGTCTAAGGTATAGAGCATTATGCTTGCAGGGATTGAACCTGGAAACACAGACACAGTGGAGGCCTCCTATGCAATTGTAAGAAAGAACCCTGCCTAGGCTGTGCTGAAGATATGCAACCTGAGTGTGTTTTGGAGCCAGCAGGGTGAGGTTGGAGTTTCAGTTTCCCTCCCTGCAGGACGAGAACTGGCATAATAACCAAGGTGACCCCCCTTTGGCCTTCACACAGTTTTAGTAAATCTAAAGGCAGAGATGGTACAGTCATATTCTAATGTTTAGGATCAGCTTTACAAACCTATTGCACTCTCTCATTAACATTTGCCAAAACTATGTAGTTTGAGTATTTACCTAAGCAAGTCATTCAATTGCATCCAGGGAAGCCCTTGCACTACAAAATTGTTGATTCACTGGAGTTCCTACTGCCTGCTACTATGTCACTATAGAACTCAGTGGCCAGTGGTAGGAAACACAGCACAGTGGTGATGTCACTGCTACTTGTATGTAGTAATATCTGGGTTAGCAAAGGTATTTGGTGCACAGTTTATATCCTTTATGTGTATTGGGGCATATATTTAATATTTCTGTGCTTGTAGTTTAGCTTTATAGGACCATAATAACTAATTTTGAATGGCTCAATTATCCCTACAAATCCCTACGTTCCTGTGGTGCCTTGCTGTAGTTTTGTTAATCATCATAAAGCTCCCTCTCCTCTGCTCCTCTTCTCTTTTTTTTTTACTTTCTTGCTCTGCTGCTTTGCTAACCTCTATCTGTTATCTGCACAGCTGCTTTGCTGTCTCTTGTGCAGCTGTCTCTACATTATACAGATGCTTTCTCCTCTTTCCAGATGCTTTCCCTTCCTCTCTGCACAGTTTCCTCTGGATTTCACCATCTTATTTTCTCACTTTACTCCGCTCTGTTCTATTCCAACTCAAAATTGCAGCCTAATTGCATCTGTCAAATTTCTTCTCTGGAATCAAAAATCATGAAAATGGTGAATGGAGAGTTTTCCTCAACTGGTTCTGTTACATTCACTCTTCAAACTGCCTGTTGTGAATTTTTTTTTCTTGACTGTAAATCAATTGCGAGATAAACCACATTTGGCCTGCATTTTACAGCTCATTCATTCATTCATTAAATGCAGGCTGCAGTATGGAGTCTGCATTATCCCACAGAGTTCTCTCTGAGCTCAGTGATTGGTCGAGACATCAGTCATTTGACTTTTGTAAGGCACAGTGCTATATATATACACACACACTATATTACCAAAAGTATTGGGACGCCTGCCTTTACACGCACATGAACTTTAATGGCATCCCAGTCTTAGTCCGTAGGGTTCAATATTGAGTTGGCCCACCCTTTGCAGCTATAACAGCTTCAACTCTTCTGGGAAGGCGTCCACAATGTTTAGGAGTGTGTCTATGGGAATGTTGGACCATTTGTGAGGTCAGAGCCTTGCGATAGTTGTAAGCTAATTAAAAGCTTGTACGATCTGCCCATCTTGAACAGGCAGATCATACTTGTGATCATTGAAAGCCCGCCCCCCTGAGGGGCGGGCTTCTGATGACTGCAATGCTGAACCGGCAGTGTGCGCTTGCGCACACCCGCCCTTTCGGCATTTGTCTCCCGAGCATGCCACAAACCCACCAACAATCGTACGATTCTCGGCGGGTTTTCAAACATGCTTGTTAGACCAAAGATGTGCGACCGTACAGTAGAAACGCGTGCACGCCTTCCATACACTATGCGATTATCGTACGATCTCGGGATTTCGTACGATAATCGCATGGTGTAAGGCGTGCATGGACTTATCGGGCCGCTCCCGGGAAGGACAGGTGCTGCTTGTGATTGTACGCAGCAGCCTGTTCTTCTCTATGGGAGCATGCAATCATACACTCACCCGAACTGCACATCCGTGCGCGTGCGGTTGTCCGTGCTCGGACGCAGACAGGATCCATCCTGTCTGTGTATGAGCACGGACACCCGCACGCATGTGCAGCTCGGCTGAGTGTACGGCCACGTACTCCCATAGATAAGAACAGGCTGCTGCGTACAATCACACACAGCACCTGTCCTTCCCGGGAGCGGCCCGATAAGGCCGTGCACACTGGCTCTTAGCAATGTGAATGAGACCTAACTCATCAGTGTTTGATGTCTTTCTCTTTGTCCATTTAAAAAGCAGCTTTGCACAGAAAGTTGCAAAAGTAGATTATGGGGTCACATGCCTGGCTGAGCAGTGTAAGTCACAAAATCCACTGCATAGAATCAATAGAATAAATGTTAGATTTAACAGTTTACAATTCGTCCTTCAACCCTCCATTCAGCCAAGGTTCCACTTTAAATATAGTGCTGGCTTTAGTGGTTACGTTGAATGTAGGAAACTCTGCTTGACTTAAATCTCACTTCAACTTAAAGTGACACTAAACTGAGAAGGTAAATCTTAATATTGCCTTCGGGAACCTTAACTTTTAACAGAAATTTATCTTATTTGTGTATCACTCGGCTGTAGATCCTCCAATCATCTCTGAATTGGTGCTGACACTGTCCTTCCTTCTGGAGGGTGGCTACTTTTGTTCCCCATGTTCCCTGTGCGTGTTATAAAGTAGTCACCGCTCCAAGCTCACTCCCGTGATGGACTGCAATCTCATGTTTAGTTTATTAATTTGTATTGAGATTGTAGTTTGTTACGGGAGCGAGCTTGGAGCCGTGACTACTTTACGATACACACCGGGACCATGGGGAACAAAAGTAGCCCCCCTTCAGAAGGAAGGACAGCATCAACACCAATTCAGAGATGATTTCAGGATCTACAGCCGAGTGATACACAAATAAGATACATTTTTGTTAATAGTTAAGGTACCTGAATGAATATTTAAGATTTAACTCCTAAGTTTAGTGTCACTTTAAAATGGGATTTGTGCTTCCTGTATGTGACCACTAGGGGGCAGCAGGATCCTTGATAGGAATATAAGGGTCTTTTTTTTTTACTTTGAATGTCATCACATAAACTTCTGAGACCAGTAAAATGTTGAAATAAAATAGCTGATCAACCTAACGACAGTTTAATTTCCTGGCACAAATGCTATTCAAAGGCACGTTCTATAAAGCAATCACTGTGATTATATATTTGTAGTTTCCCCAATGCAGTTTGTTCTAGTGTTTGAATCTTCTCTCTGTCTGTTCTTGCAATTTAGCAATAGTTAGATGCTTCTTCAGGAGTTGGTGGTATGCTGGAAGTACTCAGCCTTATAGATTAAAAGTTGGTTGCCATTTGGACTATGGTGTGCAGCTTTTTTTCTTTGAGCTGCTGTGTTGGAGCATGGGCAGCTCCCAGCCTACCTGTGCCCAGGTGTTGGAGGCTCAGTGTTGAATAGACTAGTGATGGCTCTCTACACTCCACACTATCTCTACACTTTATATGGGGCCCAATCAGGGTCAGTACAAACACACTATAGAAACATTAGTTGGAGGAGGTCTGGGGATCCCCATGTTAGCAAACAGCTGCAAAGCAGCACATACAGATCCCCTCACCTTATTACATAGCAAAACAGACCCTAGTGGGTCCTGACAGGCACCATAGACTGCAATACAATAGCAATCTCATTACAATTCTGGCTTACCTTAACATGAGACTGATGATAGGCCAACAATCCTAGCCACCAATGACTGCAGAGGACTAGGACCCCTGATGTCCTTGGTTGCTAGGACACCAGGGGTCTTAGCAAGCAACGACTGAAGAGGAATGCTGTTCAGCCATGTATTGATCACCAACGTGCACTGGGCTATGGCTTGCAGTGAATGCACCTGCCTTGTAGGCCAGCGCATCCAATGTCACCCAACCATAACCAAGTGAAGGTTGGGAATGGGGATCAGTCTGTGTCCGGACCGTGGGCCAGACAGAGACAGATAAAGGGCCATAAAATGCTGGGGTCTGCTCTAGGCCAAGCTTCCTGCTTCCCGTCTGTAGATTGTGTTTCCATATGTTCTTAGGGGGAATTTACTAGGAAGCCATGTCACCGGCATTATGGAAAACTGTAATTATACAACTTGCTAAAATCCTTTTCTGCTTCAGTTTTTTATCATTAAACTAAAATTAAGCTCCCAAATGTATTCTGTTGTGTATTGGGAACATTATAGAAAAGGGTTAAATACTTCACTTTCAATCATATTTCATTGAACTTCCATCAAGGCGGGTTACAGAAATTAATTTGCAAAGACAAAAAAACATTTGTCAGGTTTACACTAAAAGAAATACTATAGAAGGCCATATATGTGTCTCTACACATGTTAATGAGTATGAAATGCTCACAGGTCCAAGAAGGAGACGGCAAACTAGTTCTGTCCCATTTAGGATTGCCATCTTTTCTTCAAGCGAAACCTGAAAACTCTCGTGACGCGCAGACATTTTTTGGGGAGAATGAGTCGCGGCTTATTCCTATGTAAATAGCGCCACTCATTCCTATGTAAATATCACAGTTGAGACTATTTTCAGTGGGGGGCCAGTAGCTCCCATCCTTGACATCTTGTGTCCGGATTCCTGCTGCCATGAAACCCGGACACAGCATTCAAAACCTGGACTGTCTGGGTGAATCCTGGACAGGTGGCAACACTAGCCCCATTGGATCCTGTTCGTTAAGTGGATCATCATGCCATTCATATGTAAATATCACAGTTGAGACTATTTTTAGTGGGGGGCCAGTAGCCCCTCTCTTAATTTTGGTTGCCCCTGTCTGCCTGACATCTTGTGTCCGGGTTCCTGCTGCCATGAAACCTGGATACAGCATTCAAAACCCGAACTTTCCAGGTGAATCCTGGACAGGTGGCAAACCTAGTCCCATTGGATCGTGTTCGTTAAGTGGATCAACGTGCCTGTGGTCAATATAATGACGTGGATGGTACCCCAAGATAGTAGGGGTAAAGGAGTGGCCACATAAAAAAACTCTGTAGAGTAGTGTTAAGGACTCGGACATTAAGAATCCGACATATATCTGTCCCTGGGCCAAATTCAGTACAAAGTGTGCACACTGGAGTTAACACAAGGGGGCGCCTTTCCTGGTGCAGGTCAATTTTATTTCAGTAAGCATGAGATAAGAACAAAAAACGTACTCACAAACGTAAGAAGAATCATAAGCTGACAGGCAGTGTGTATCCACTGGATGATTCCTGTATGCTGGTGACGTTAACGCGCGTTTCCGGGGCACGCCCCCTTCATCAGAACGCCCAGCATACAGGAATCATCCAGTGGATACACACTGCCTGTCAGCTTATGATTCTTCTTACGTTTGTGAGTACGTTTTTTGTTCTTATCTCATGCTTACTGAAATAAAATTGACCTGCACCAGGAAAGGCGCCCCCTTGTGTTTACTCCATAGATCTACAGCTTTCCCGGCTTTCTTTTGGGGCAGCATCTTGCAGTGTGCCTAGGAGGAATTCTCATTGAGAAGTGACAAGTTTGTGGCGCTTCACTGCTTTTTAAAGTGTGCACACTATCAGTGAAGAAATAACACGCGCTGACACCGTAGAGTCAGAGTAAAAATACTTCTTTATTATTGTTTCGCACTGTTGTGTTTTATATAGGCAGCTGATAGTGTATATGTAAACATAGCGTTAAGTGGTCTCTGTCCCTACTCTTACTAAAATGTTTGTGGTATTATATTTGGGGAAACACAGATTGTAATGGGGAATATGGTTTCTCGTCTTCATTCAGGTAGGTGTCCTCTTCTACCTGAATCATAGTTGGGGTCAAAGTACTCTCATCAACCACCTTGGTCATCAACTTTCTGGCATAGGGGATCACACAGCAGACTACTGGGCTGATAAAGGTCAGAACAATGAGAATCACCACACCTACTTGGGCTAATGCTTTCTGCCATCCTGTCATCCAATCAAAATATTGGTCCCATGGGTCTGTGATCCCTGAATTCTTCTTTAGTTCCACTGACAGGTCTTCTAGCTTCTTAATGGCTAGGGTAACTTTACCATTTGGGCCGGTGTTGTCTGGGATGTACGTGCAGCAGGTTCCTGTGCCTTCAATCATTGGGCAAACACCCCCCTTCTCCGCTAGAATCATGTCTAGGGCCATCCTGTTTTGGAATGTCATGTAAGAGGTGGGACCTAATTGGTTGGCATTTCCCTGCAGGGCATCTCTGGTATAATTCACGAACCGCTGCTGATTGTAATAGACGTAATTTATCCAATCTACGTTCTTGTTGATAGTGATCATGGGAATCAAGGACTCAAAACCTGCTTTTACCTGGTCTCGGGCCTTAAACTTGTTTGGGACCCCCCTTGGGACTCCTATGGCATCTATATACACATGTGGGTCAAAACTGCCTGCTGGTGTACTCCTTTTTCTTCTCTGGTATAATTCACGAACCGCTGCTGATTGTAATAGACGTAATTTATCCAATCTACGTTCTTGTTGATAGTGATCATGGGAATCAAGGACTCAAAACCTGCTTTTACCTGGTCTCGAGCCTTAAACTTGTTTGGGACCCCCCTTGGGACTCCTATGGCATCTATATACACATGTGGGTCAAAACTGCCTGCTGGGGTACTCCTTTTTCTTCTACAACTGGGCGGGAAGAATTAATATGAACAGGAGCAATAACATATATATATATTATAATGTATATTGAAATAGGCATTTTTATCATAGTCACTTAACCACATCCATTACAGTAGAATAGAAGGATGGAAATGGGACAAATTTCAGTAGTAAATGGAACAAATTTCAGCTGTTCAGAAACAAGATGACTGTAAGTGCTTGGTGAAGAAATGAAATGAAATACTTTGCTGTGCAATTTTGATTTTGTTCAATCCGGATTTATTATTGATAAAAAAAATTTGATAGTTTAATGCTACGTTAATTCTTTTGGCAGGTAAAACAGGTCCCATTTATGTATTTCAGCAGTTTGCCTGCAGTTTAGTTTTAGTGAGGGAGTTTATTTCCAAATGTACAATTTTATCCCATCTTTATGATACACTTTGGGGTAAAGAAACTGTCATAGAGGACCACGTGAATACATTAGATGCCCTTTCATATATCTGTAGCATATCACTGCTCCACGCAGCGAGAAAGCTTCCTACGTTAGCAGGTTCAGAGGTGCTTCATCCAACTAAAGTTACTCTTGCCTGGCTCAGTTATCGTCCCGCATACAGATGTTTTTTCACTTGTTGACGGAGTGTTTGAAACAGGCCTTGTTCTGTGTTCTGGGAGAGGCCACGGCAGAGCCTGGGACGGACGCGCACGGCGAGAGCTACATAAAAGGAGCAGCAGAACGGAATGAATGGGCGGCAATCCGATATTGTCTGCGAGGGGCATCATCTGGTGTCGTTCCCCTCCTGGGCCACAAATGCCATCCAGGGCCAGAGAAAATTAGCATAACACTGTGGCATAACCTGTTCGTAATATCTCCGGTGGCCTAAGTGACCCTCACGGGGCAAGGTTGGTGAATGTTTTCAATAAGCACTCACTCCGTAGGTAAACCGATCAACTGGCGCGGTGTCACTTGTCACTGGCTACTAAAACCATGTAGGTTCTGCTAATGAAGACATTGCAACTGTGCACTCGGATTACTCTTAAAGTATACCTGCCATTAAATATGTGTCCAGCCATTGTTGGCCTCCTCCTAGTGTCCTGGTTCTGCCTGACTTCAGTACATATGAGTCACAGACTCAGAGCAAGTACGCATCAGATGAAAGATCAGTATGACGCCTAGGAAATGGACAATTTCAGAATAAGAAATCGGCATGGCAGACGCTGCTGCCCCTCGGCGCTCTGCCGCCCCGAGGCCGGGCCTCGGTGGCCTTGTGGGAAATCCGGGCTTGATGCCAGCCCTATTTCTCTCTTGACAAGTTCCCCTAAAGCCAGGTGAGCAATTCTGGCCCTCCAGCTATTGAGCAACTACAAGTCCCATGAAGCATTGCAAGACTGCCAGTTACAGGCATGACTCCTAGAGGCAGAGACATATTGGGATTTGTAGTTAAAGCACGGCTGGAGGGCCGGAGTTCACCACCCCTGCGTTACAGTGTATGTAAGCGAGAACAAAATTATAATATAATGCAGCTTAGCGCTCATTCGATGAAGTGGCTGCATTTGTTTTCTTTTTTCAGGCTTTTCCCCCCCCCCCTTTAATTTCACTTGGTGATCCTGCCAGTAACACGCTTCCTATGCCAGGGTGACAACGCTCACACACTATACTAAGTAGCATTGTTATCCAAGGACTGGAAGTGTAACTTGCAGTGAAGGGGTTCTGTAGTCCACAGAGATAGCTGAGAACAATGTAACTGGTGCAGCACAGGCAGCGTGTAGAGGAAGTTATCAGCTCCCAAGATTTTCGGCAAAACCAATAGGTTGTATTTTGTAATTATTGGACAGATATAGCAAAATGCTTTCAAAGTGATGTTTTAACAGACCAAAAGGGACCAAACAGGAGAATCTAATTGTCATGATTTACATACCTTTTTAGTCACCTTAGTGGCTTTATCTTTTTCTAACCCCCAACAGAAATCGGGTTAAGAGTAGGAGGGCCTGTTCTAGGCAGTGCTGCCCTCATAAAGATTTTTACAACAACATGTCCAGTATCACCATTATTACACAATAAATGTGGACACGGTAGCAGTCAGACACCAGGGTAGCAGCTTTTAGGTTACTCAACTTTAAGCTGTTAGTTGAGCTCCTGTCGCCTGACCACTACTGAATCAATTTTTTGAAAGAAATTGCAGTCCGGTACAGGTTTTATTCATTGTCAGCATACCAGCCCTGATGAAGAGTTGTGAGCCCCCGAAACGCATTGGCTTTTTACTGTTACATGTATTTATTTTTTTAAAAACCTTCAAATGACTTATCCAATTGTTGTGTTCTTGTTCTTCCGGTCTACAAACATTTACAACGGACCCCTTGGGATACCCCTATCAACAGTGATTTGCCATCAAAGAAATTTGGACTACTTTTCCTCATGCACTCAAGGGGTCTAGCACTCCTAAAATACACTTCTACATAGTTGTAATGGATCCCGGGGACGCCGCCGTTCCGACTCACGGAACCGAGTGGAAGCTCCGCCCCCGGGCCGTCGACGTCATACGAGACCGCCTCCGGCCTCGTCATAAGCCTTGATCTCCCACCTGTCTGGCGTTCCAGCAACCCAGCGTGGACGCCAGACGAGTGCCGGTCTCCTTGCCTACAGCCACACTCACCACAGCCTGCCTCAGTACTCACCACCCGAGATTGGACCCCGGCTGACAAACCCTGGGACACTCCGAGCTAGCGTGGCCAGGATCAAGCCACCCCGAACAGCAGGACGCCCAAACCGCAAGTATTCCCCTCGGGCTTGCCACCCACAGGGGATTTAACCTTTGCTGTAAGCTATCTGGGACTTGTACGTACTTTTGCATTGAAGATAAGGGAAGTCTTCCCCCTGCTGGTGGCTAATGAGATTGCATGCACTACTGAGATTATACTGTTTCTGTGGAACCACTTGTTACACCCCTGCTTGATGAACTGTGATATTACTTGGCTTTCATATGTGAAGTGAACATAGGAAGTTATAAAACCAACAGGTCCATTGCTATATAAGTGATTGGGAACTCACGTATAGGGTTTGTGTGAATTGAACATACTCTCTTAAAGACGCGCATTGCTATGTGAAGTTAACATTAGTGAAGCGTAACACTCCCAACATCGTTCCTAGAGACTCCTCCTTATTTGCGCATTCCTTTATATTAATTACTTTAGGTGTAGCAAGCTTAGTTAGGTTGGAAGATAGATCAATGATGCACTGAGCTTGCTTGGCAATATCAAACCTTGCCATCACGTACTCCTGGGCTAGAGCACGTGATTGTAAACGTGTCTCCGCAGCTGAGCTCCATCTTCCTATTTAATAGATCATTACAATAGTAAACAATAGAAGGGCCTTGTAAGAATGTGGAATCAAATCAGAGAAGGGGAGCGTAACCATCTGAAATTTACTTTACTTTAGCCTTTAGTAAATGAATGGGGTCGAGAGGAGGAATTATGACCTCATGAGTCTGCTGCTGCTCCTTCACTGTCCAATAATGGACCGAGGACAGGGATGTGACCTCTTGCTAAATGCTGCAAGAATTTAGAAAAAAATCTAAATGCCCTTTTTATATACTTAATCCATGATCATATGACATTGCGGGTCTTCAGTCCTCTATCTTCTGAACTGAAGGTGGAAAAGTCCATGGTCATATGAAATGCTGGGTCTTGAGTCTTCTATCTTCTGAACTGCAGGAGGAAAGGCCCATGATCATATGAAATGCTGGGTCTTGGGTCTTCTATCTTCTGAACTGCAGGTGGAAAAGTCCATGATCATATGAAATGCTGGGTCTTGAGTCTTCCATCTTCTGAACTGCAGGTGGACAAGTCCTTCTTCAGGTGTCCATGTTGCTGCCTAGGTGATATGCACTCTTTCCATTGGCTGTTCAGCGGCAGGGTCCTCTCATAATTCCGAAGACTGCAGCAGTATGATAATGTCACGATGGTGGGTGGCAACAAAACTGGTTGGAGGCAGGCCTGGATTGCGGTGGTGGATTACCAGTTTCCAGTTCTGGAAGAGTGACATCAGTGACCCACTCCCCACCTTTGAGAGACATGGGACGGTAGATTTTAAAACACTCTGGAAGCCCTTTTTGAAACACATCTTTCCTCAACGGTTGGGAAGGAGGTGGTGCGGGTGGGGGAGGGGGTTATCATGGCTTGATTGGGCATTTAAATTTTCCCAAAGGCCTTTAACTAACTCTTAGCTTCCTTAATCCTAACCCCAACCCCCAACAAGCTGAGCTTCCAAGTACATAGAGCATTCTCAAAACTCTGATAATGGCGTCCTTTGTGGGCAGTTGGATCGTCTTGCTTTTGATGTCTGTGGGTAGCATTTTAGGCCTAGCGAGATGAGACAAGTTAGCTACAAACTGGCTCCGATCAAATACCGTTTCCATCCTAATACACTTTCCAAATAACTACTTTTCTTCCTGCACCGCGAATCCACTGAGTGGGTGTACACTACATTATGTAAATTTGCAGAGACGACATGTTCTTTTCAAGCAAAAAAAGCTGCGAAAATAACTCTCTGTTCTTGTAAACAAATTTAAATAAAATGCCACTTTGAGGTGGTGGGGGGATCTTAGCTAGACAAAGACGTTCTTATCTCCTAATAATACTTCACTCATGCATTGCTGTTTACTGAGGCACAAAACTGCTGCTTCTGCCTTTATTTTTGATGCCTAGACACTGTTTCGCTAATCCTCAGGCTGCTCGGGTCCCAAAGAGTTATAGCGAGAGATTACAGACATTCAAAACTGTATTGAACCACATTCCAGAGCCACAAATTGTAAGAGCACTCGCTATTCTCAGTCCTTGCTCAGCATCTGCTCACCGCAGATTCTCTCTCTAGTCCGCCGGGACTCCCTATGAATAACTAGCTTCCAAAATTAAAACGCAATTAGAGAACTTTAAAAAAATCCTCCCAATAAATAAAGATTTTAATACAATATCAGCTCCCCAGACAACGCAGGAACCCTGGAGATCATAGCTCTGTAAAAAAAAAAAAAAAGGTAAAATAAAAATATAGAACTTCATTTTTATTAAAACTTACAAATGTGTTATAACTAAATATTCATCTGTTTTTATTCTAGTTGTGGCATTTTAATATGGGCACTTTGAGGGCACTTTGGGGGTTTTGCATGTATTTTCTCACAACTTATGATGCTCTCTCCAGAGATGTTTTATGGCTTTACTTGAAACAGAACCTAAATGTGAAAATAAGGATTAGATGCTGTATCTACACTTTGCTGCTCCTTAACCAAAAATAATAGACTGTTGGAATAAGTATGTTTAAAGGAGAACTATGGGGTTAAGGCTTTTCCCCATACAGTGCCTATCTAGAGGCAGAGCCAGCTATATATATATATATATATAATGTACAAACTGTTGGACAAACACAAATAACTGAGAGCACTCATTCATCCCCCTCCCTGTTTGCCTGTTTTCCATTCAGATTTTCTGAAAAGAAACACCTCCTGCATTGCTCACTCTCTCTAGAGAACCCATAGTTCTCTGACACACTAGTTTCAGGGGTTCACCCTTTTTTTTGTAAACAAAGATTCTATAAAAATGGTAAAAACCCGATATAAAACGTAGATTTAAAAACATATAACCTAAAAGAAAACAAATTGCCCCATTTGAAAACTAAAACATAAATAAACAAATAAATATCTAAATAAAAAATAATAATAAATATGTTTACAGGGTTTTTCACTAAAGGGTGAAGAGTTTGGAGAAGGCAGGAGAAGTGAACAAATTAGGACATCATAGCTGATTTGGAAAAATGCTCCCATTCGGCTCACTTTTCAGCTCAGCTATATTGTCCTAGATTGATCACTTCTCCTGTCTTCTCCAAACTCTTCTCCCTTTTGTGAATAACCCTGATAATAATAATAATAATGAAGTGACCTTGTGTCATTATAGTTTCTCTTTAATAAATAGGCCTTTTAAAGCATGGTATGTAGAGTATGAAGTTGTTTTTTTCTCACCTTGACAATAAATATCAGAATCATAACTGTAAATCCATGAAAAAAAATGGTGTCTTCTCTCCCTGCGATAAATACGGTGACTGGTTAACTGGTGTTAACAAGGACGGTGCATTCTAAATCTCCCTTTAATGTAACACAGTCACTTTCTTATTTCTGGTGGAATTTCACCTATAAGACCATCCTAATAATCTTCTTAGTACAAGGCTGACATGTGAGCCAGACTTTAAGATGTTTCAAGGAGAAAGAAAGTATTTCTTCCCAACAAGAAAGGATCAAAACAAAGGCAATGTTTGTCTGGACCTTTCATTTTCAATTTTTTTCCCCCCTATCGTAAAGAGATATCGGCACGAGCTGTACTGAGAGAAAAATCCACATTAAAAGTAATCAGAATTATATCTTTGATGCAAGAGCTGCTGATTCTTACACTGTGAAATCTAGGACAAAGTGTACTCTAGGCAACTTTCTCCACAAACTGAGGCTGCGCACACACACAGACACAAACACACACAAAAGAAAAGAACAAAAACAGAAAACTTAAAGTAATTGATTAAAAAGGCCTTGTGGTCAGGGGCATCCCGAGACCAGGTGACAACCCGCCGTGTCGTCACCGCGTGTGAGCGTGATGTCGCCTCACGCACGCGTGATGATGTCATCGCACATGCGCGGCCATCTGATTTACGCCTGCCAGCAGCCATCTTGATGATGGACACCGGCAGAGAGAGGGGGGGACGTTCACCCGGTGGGATGAGGTATGCCGCCGGGTCCCCTCCTCTTTCCTGACACTGTCGGGCTCTCTGTCCCTGACCGAGTGCCCGACTTTTTAGAGGGGGTGACACCAAAATGACTGTCAGTCATTTTGGCGTCACCCCTGCAATGGTGACACCCGGGTGCGGGCTGCACCCCCTCCACCCCCCTTGTGACGCCACTGCTTGTGGTCTCTACACCCTCTGCACACAGCCTTTGTGCCCTGGTTGTTCAGGAATGGCAACTTATATTTACGGATGTGAGATGGATAAACTTAAAGTGTTACCTAGGGCAAACAACGCCATAACCAGTCAAAATGAGTATCGGCCGTACCCCCCTGATGGCTGCCCTGGGTGCAGCAAGACAAGCTACTCCCCTCCTCTCACCTGCATGCTAGTAGCTGGAGACTGCGCCCATCCTTTGTTTTGGGGCGGGAGGGGGCGTGGCGGTGCATTGAACTCAATGGCACGCCCTCTGGCCGCAATGCAATCGGCTGCACATTTGCCTGTGTTCTGCGTGCACGCGCTATTTTTTCTGACTGCACCGGACCGGAACACAGGCACTTGTTTGCCACAAAATCGGCCCGGAACAGACTGAGGCTGGTGTGAACTATCCCTGAATGGTGTAATGAGTGGCTTTAAATGGCTGCTGAGGGTGACAGAGCCAATTTAATCTTCTTAACAGCCTCTTACTAACATAATTAATTAAAATGTTTTAAAGAAATAATTTTTAAAAAGCAGCAGCGATAAAAGCAAAATAAAAGATTTAAAACAACAAAAATAATAAAAAAAAATAGAAATAAACAAACACACAAAAACACTAATTAACTAAACTAGACCACCCTCAACATACCCCCCGCCCCCCTCAAAAAATACACCATCAATAAAAAAAGAAATACAAATAGCTATTTTTTTGTTTAATTAAAGCAGCTCAATGGATCATAATTTGGAGTTTCCGCTTCGGTATCAACAATCTCATGATGAATGAAATGAATATTGCTGAAATCACGCCACTTTCTTCTTAAAGATTATGGCCACCTTTAGTTGGAAACCCAAATGCAAAATATGAAAATGCGGCGCCCTAAGTATTACCATTCCGGACAAATGGCTCCCTTAGATTCGCACTAGCAGAAGTTACCACGCTCAAACCCTTAAGAGACAGAATTGATTAACTGAGCAAGGAGTAGCAGCTTGGAAATGATGTGTTTAAAATTCTTCACCCGTTTTTCAAACTCAGTTTGCTCACGCAGCTGCCATCACTTTTTCTGCATCCCGCTCGCTTTGTCATGTAACATTGCACCGGGGAATTGTATACGAAGGCAGAAAGCCTTGTACAAAAGAAAAAAAAATGCAAGCTGTGACATTCCATGTACTCCCGGCCTGCACTTCACATTCGACCCGCTCCTGTCTGCAAATTTTTTTTTTATTTTTTTTTACCGGTACAATTTGATCAGCTCTTGTTACTTGCACCCATGGGGTCGTGTACTTGTTCAAGGCAAGCTACTGGCCAGAAAATAAATAAATAAATAGGAAGGCAGAAAGTTTATAGGAAACTACATTTAGGTGAAGTACAGAGATTAGATGGCAGGCCGTAACATCAATAATCTTCGCAGCGGTGGAAGTAAAAAGTGTTTTGCTTCGCGGGCAGCTTGGGGTGAATGATTCAAGGTTTCAAGGTCAGGATCTTCTGACGGTGAAAGTAGAGAAACGGCGCCATGGAAACCGGGATTTTTAGAAGGCCGACGCCGGCCACCAAAGTCCAGGTTTTGTCCACCCAGCGGGGCAACGTACAGGAATGCGTCTCAAGAGCCGAGTTGCACAAAAACAGCCGGTGAGAAACGGTGAATGGAAACTGTGTTTGAAAGGGTTTGCGGACAGATTTCCAATTAGCAGAGGAACTTTGGCTTCTAGCTTGTAAGACGGGAATAATTAGGCAGTCTGAAGGTCCCGAGAACTGGTGTTGCGCTGTTTCAAGGGACCCTGCCATGAGAAAGTCAAGGTGAGGTTTCACCCTCTAATACATTTTCGGCAATAAAGGCCGCATGATCAAAATGTTGTGTTCCTCTTTATAATTTTGTTTAATCTTGTTTGTGTACTTTGCCCTGTACCCCATTACCCTGTTCTTTTGTTGGAACCCGGCGGTCCAAACCCTGTATAAACTCCGTGTTGGGGTAGTTTCACCTTTGAAAACAGTTTTCGGCAAAAAAGACCACACGATCAAAATGTTGTGTTTGTCTTTATAATTCAGTTTAATGTTGTTTCTGTACTTTTGCCTTCACCCCATTACCCCTGTTCTTCTGTTAGAACCGGGGGGTCCAAACCCTGTATAAACTCTGTGTTGGGTGGTTTCACCCTTGAATTCATTTTTGTTAATAAATGCCATGTGATCTAAAATGTTGATTTGTCTTTATAACTGTATTTAATCTTGTTTGTGTGCTTTTGCCTTCACCACATTAAGAACTTCATGTTTGGTGATTTAATCTTCAAATACATTTTTGGCAATAAGGGCCATGTGATCAAATGCTGTTTTTGTTTTTATAATTTTGTTTAATCTTCTTTTGTGTACTTTTGCCTGCACCCCATTACTCCACTCTTGTGTTGGAGCAGGATTCCAACAGGGTTGATGATGTTATCTTTCTCCATTTGAATCTAGCGATTGGCTGCTTAGGTCTCCGCGTTGCATACTGGGAGAAGGATACATGCCAACTTATACCCTGAAGTATTTCCTAAGGCTTTGGGTGGAGCAACGGAGCAGTAGAAGAGGGTTTCAAATGCAAATATGAGTGGATTGGGGGGATTGGTCAAGAGACCGTGTCATGTAACCTTGATTGTAATGCGTGGCCAGCTTTAGATGAGCAGCACCATGCAATGCAAGTGGGCTATCTCACAGTTCTACTGTACAGGGAATTACGTCAGGCTGGTAGAAAGAGTTATTGAAGTACAAAAAATAAAGGGGGTTATTCACTAAAGGGTGAAGAGTTTGGAGAACAGGCAGGAGAAGTGAACAATCTAGGACAACATAGCTGAACTGGAAAGTGAACTGAATTAGAGAATGTTTCCAAATCAGCTATGTTGTCCTAGATTGTTCACTTCTCCTGCCTTCTCCAAACTCTTCACCCTTTAGTGAATAACCCCCTAAATGATTCCTAATAAATCCACAACTGGATTAAATGTTTGTTTCTACATCTGTCTGAAGTTCAGCTTTAAGAACCTCTCATGGTTGTGCTATGGTCAACCCCATTGTGCCCTCCTCATCATTTGTCACCAAGTGTAATGGGTGGTCTAACCAGGATTTTGGGATACCAGAATGCTATACTGCTACTGGTAGAAAGTACCTTCATTGTCACCTCACTGCTGGATTACCATATTACCGACTTGTTCTCGCCACTCTCTCTCTTTTCTCCGCGGGTGTGGACCCATCCATGGCCCAATTTTCCAAGAGGGTATGTATGTAGTTAATTGAGCTTATATTAATGTAGATATTTGTACATGTGCACTGAGAATTACTATTTATTTATTAATAGAGTTATCTCAGCTTTGGATCTACAAAGAAATTACAAAGTTTTGCCTCCGATAAACCTCCTGAGGAAGCTTTAGCGCGCGAAACCCGTCGAGGGCCGGAATAGTGCAATTATAGATGAAATTATGCTTGCCTTGTAAATGTGTAACTTTTTTCACATATTTAAAGAGTGCACAGTTGGCACAGGTGCACAGGTGGGGCATATCCCCTTTACATACTTGGCGCCATTTACAACTGAGTAATTTTTTTGCGAAAAAATGCTTGTTTAATTAGGCCTTGTGAGCCATTGACCTTCTTTGAAAGATTGTGGAATGCTGGGTCTTCGCCGGGTCACTCTCTTTCTCTAATGTATAAAATGTTACTGCAAGTTAGTCGGAAAGGCTCTTTGTATTTCATAAGGGAATGGGAGAGAGATATGGGGGAGACCTTTACAGATGAACAAAAGGATCAAATGCTGTCAAGGGTTTATATGGCATCCATAGACTCTAGAGCTCAAGAAACTAATTATAAGGTGCTTACCCGGTGGTACCGGGTTACGTATTCATTAGGGAAAATATATCAAAATGTTTCCCCCCTATGTTGGAGGAACATGTATGGTGGGAATGTCCGATGCTTAAGCCTTTTTGGCAAGATATTAGAGAACAAATGCAACTTATTTTTGGGGAGACTCTTCTATTGATGTCTTCTACTTTTTTGCTGTATTTGTTGCCTATTTCAAAGGCTAGATATAAAGCTACATCTTTGCCTCATTTATTAAATGCAGCGAAAAGGTTGATTCCGAGATTTTGGAAGAGTCCAACGATTCCTACCAGAATGGATTGGGTTCGGCAGGTTAATCTCATTATGGAATCTGAAAAGTGGATAGCAACTTGCAAAGAGAAATATGATACATTTTGTAGTGTATGGGAGACGTGGATTAATTATAGCTCTACGGTTCTTTAAAGTGAAAGGGAATGCTTATGGTCTGGAAATATAGAACTATAACAGGAATGGAGGGGACTCCCCTATCTCCATTCCGTTGTAGCTTTTTTTTTTTAATATGGTGGTGGTTTTAGTATATTTAATTGGTTCATTATTCAGTCTTCCGTATACCTTTTAAGTTACATACGTATATCACTCATGAGAATTTGTTTATGTTTTTTGTCTGTTTTGTTTAGTTTTATTTGGATATGTATGATTATGTTATGATGGTATAATATAACATGTTTAAATAAAGATTATATAAAAAAATAAAGAGTGCACAGGTCTGTTTTAAAGGGAAACTGTAATGGAAACCAACACATGACAAAGGATTCCCTGAGCACCAGCCAAAGGTAAGTATAGCGGGGGAGCGGAGAGGGATTCAGAATGAAGGGGTAATTCCATTTTCACCTGGGGAAACCTTTAACAGTGAAAGAACTATGGAAGACTGACAAGGTTATCCCCCTGATCATGCAGTAATCTCTTCCTATCAGTATGTCAGTATGTCCCTTGTCAACACATTTGCATTCTGCATTCCTGATCAACTCCCAGGCTGCACCACCCTCTCCCAGTCTGGGTGCAGCTGTGCATGGGATGGCAAGAGGCTGATACTGCATTGTGTCTTTTCTTATATATTTGCCTGGAGTTGATCTTCAAGGATAGTGTGCCTTTAATGTCTGCTATAATGTAAAAATATGTTCTCGCCTTTACTAGCAACTTCGAATGGAAAAAAAAAGAAAGCAAACTGCTTATTCTGCTGAATTGACTGTCAGCTGGGAAATTAGGAGTTTATCAAGAGTCAGACAAACTTTAAATTCTCACAACCTCCAGTAAATAGTCCCCCGTGGATTGGTGTGTGGAGTACAGCAGACGCTGGGTACGGACTAGAAAACACAATTGGCTGGGATGAGTACACACCTGAACCATTAGTCAAGAAAAGGCTGTGTTCTAATATTTCTCATCTGACACCCTGCTACGGGGAAGATAAACCCTAATCCCAGTTGTTTTTATTTCTTTCCTTTTTTATTTATAGATACTCAGTCTTGTTTCACTGTCTGTTATGCTGCTTTATTTATCACCTTCTATTTTACATTTTCTGAGAGGGTGATTTTATAGGACTTGGGGACATTTACATCTTCACGTTGTAGTAACGCACCAACCAGCATGGAATGCGGTGCCATACGATGGAATGGCACCCCAGTGGACATTCCCAATGAAGCACAATGCACAGGTTTACATCATGGAAAAAAGGTGCACTGAAACTCTTCGATGAGGCTGGGCTTGGTGTGAACCCAGTTTGCCTGAGTTCGCCCAAGCCCCCTTAAAACTCTGTCCGTCACAGCCTTCTCCCAACCCAATCAGTTGTGGCGAGGTGCATTGTAACTTGTAGTAATGAAGCCCATTTCTTTTTAATGGGCTTCCAACCCATTGCTAGAGATAAGGCAGGGCTTGTAGTAGAGTTAACCCAAGCCCGCTCAAAACTTTGACTGCCACTTCCTCCTCCCAACCCAATAAGTGGAGGAAGTTGCGGCTTGGGCATTTCCCACCCCTTTAAAATGTATAGCTCCAGGACGGGAAATGTTCAAGCCACAACAGCCTTTGGTCAGGAGGAGGGGGTGGCGGTCAAAGTTTTGAGCGGGCTTGGGTTAACTCAGGCAAACTGGGTTCACACCAAGCTCAGGCTCATCTCTAGCAATGAGTTGGAAGCCCAAACAAAAGAAACGCACTCCCTTACTACACTTTAGAATCAGTGACATGCAGTACCTTCCCAGCTTAGTGAGGCATTCCCCAGCCCCGCCCCCCCAGCCCACTGAAGCGCCGCCCCCCGCACTCCAGAGCCCTGCCCCTGGCCAGCCAAAGCCACGCCCCCAACCTGGCTACCAAGCTATGCATGGAGGAGGAGACAGGGAGGAGCCTGCCTGTCCCTCACTTGCTCGCCACTGGTAAGGCATCGAGATCGATGTCCTCAGTGGGGTTTTTTTTTTCTTTTTTTTGATTGGACAGCTTGGACCAATTGCCTTTTGCCATTGGTCCAAAACCATCCACAGAGCTCAAGCCTCTAAGTCAGTCTACCCATAACTGACATATCAGTGTTTGATAGCTGCTAGAACACTAAACCAGCTGACTGTTTCTTATATCTCTCTAGGATTCTATTGGCGAGATCCCAGGTGCTGAGTTCCCAGGTCTCACCTGCTGTACCTAATATGAGAAGCTCCCACAATCCCTGCTGAATTTTGTATTTATTTTATATTATGGAAAACGTAACAGGAGGAACTGGAACACACAAAGGTGGGCAGGAACATTCAAAACAGGTGGACAGGAATAGAGCCGGGAACTATGGTAGGGAGAGCTCTCTACCATTCAATCCAGGAGCTGAATTATTCCACCATGCTTCATCTAACACTAAAATGTTATTACAATTACTGCTTCCGGGTGGACTTGTCCTTTAAAGGAAATCTGTTAGTACAGAAATGATGGAGCGTCCATTGCTGGCTTGTTTTTAAAGGTGTATGCTTTATTATCAGATTCATCATTGGGAATTATGGAAAGGTGGCCTCTCTTCCGGAGTTTCGAAGACATACAAGAATCCAGGAGCTGAATCATCCCATGCTTCAACTAAGACTAAAATGTTATTACAACTACTACTTCTGGGTGGACTTATCCTTTAAAAGAAATCTGTTAGTACAATAATACTGGAGCTTCCATTGCTGTCTTTAAAGGTGTATGTTTTATGGCTACCAGACTCATCCTTGGTTACTTACCTACTGAGTTGCTGACCTGGAACAAGAAAGTACTGAGCAATAAAAACAGGGTGTGGATGATGAAGGTGACGCGTGCAGACTTGAAGTCTTTCTCTGGGTAAATGTAAACTCCCACACTAATCTTTCTCTCCCACCTCGCTCCCACCTATCCACGCATAAAAAACCCTTAACTTATCTGAGTCCACCATCAAGTGTACCTCACTGGCGCCTGTTCCAGGAGTTGAGACTGATGATCCAGCGCTGCAGTCCATGCCCTTTGACTGGTCTTCTCCTCGTAATGATGTTATCATCAGCTGGTGAAAATCTTATAAAGCCTGAGACGACTCGGCCAGTGGATAGCCAATGGGAAGAGTCCACGTCACCCATGTCAGTGCAGGTGTTTGCTATTTCCAGCACCCTATACTTATGAATAGTGGCAGGTGCCTGATCCTAGTGGAAGACAGGGAGGTCGGTATCAGTTTGGCTCACAGAGAATAATCACCAGTTCGTCACAGACCAATGCCTACCAATAACAAGTGGCTCAAGCCTGTGTCTCACCCCCTTCAAGAAGGTCAATACGAAGGCGTCAGTTGTATTCCCCAGTTATTTACTCTATGAAGTATGACACCATCAGTTCACTTTGGCTGCACTGGGTGGGCAGAGATGGAAATTCTGATTAAATTATTTTGCTACGATGTTCCAAGGCATATAAAGAAGCAGATTCTGATTCTGCTCCCCAGGAAACTAAATTATCGGTTTTGGGTTTATTTGACTATTATACCAAATGTAAACCCTAATAATGAACTTCTCTTATTTGCTTTCTTTTGATCTTTTACGTATATCACCGAAAGTGTTTTTTTATGTTCGACAAGTAAAAATATACCTGTTGATCTCATCTGAAATCAAGTGATGTGCATTCTGACGTGCAGTCTTACCAGCCCTATGTAGTACTCTCTGTGGACTACAGAACACCTCTGCAGATGAAGAGAGGAGAAGTTATATAGTCCTAACACACTTCATGTCCTGCAGTGTCAACGCTGCTCCTCTATAGACAGTGAATTATTGTTTTCACTCTAAAACAGGAAGTGTTTTACTGGCAGAATCACTAGGTAAAAATAAAGGGAACAATATCCTGAACAAAAATGCAGCCACCACATATAAGGACTGCTAATATACAACGTACCATAATTTTTTTGCTGGGGTTTGGAATCACCAGTTCTGGTGACAGCTGTAACACTTTGGATTTCCCATCACTTTCAGCCCCAGTGACAAAGGTCACCTAGGCAAACATACAGGGTGAATCTCTGGCAGGGACACAAAAAGTGTTGCCAACTTTTCTTCAAGTGAAACCCGAACACTCTAGCGCCTAGACAGGAGAGACAGCCAGGGGAGAGAGAGAAGAGAGATAGTGAGCAACACATCTGCCTGAAGCAGACCTCCCGTGCCCTTCAAGACTTATCTGCACCCAGTGTTTCAGACACCAACTTGCTCCCCAAGCCCCAGTGTCCCTCCATTTCCTGTGCCTCCTCCATGCACTCTAGTTGAAAGGACCCAGTGGTTGCCCCTGACATCGTGACATTTTGTGTCCAGGTTTGGCCTGAAACCTGAACACAGCACATGCAGGACTCAAAACCTGGACTGTCCAGGTGAATCATAGACAGATTGCAACCCTAGACATAAACAATAAAAAACTGACAGGAGTTCTAACACTTCCTCCTTCTGTCACGTACCTTGGTATGAGCCTGTAGTGATGAGGTAGATCTCCTCTTGCAGCTTTCGTCTGAGAACCCCTCAAGGTGGAACAGAAGGTGTACCTGCATAAAGGGGCACAAGTACCTGTAGCTGATGCGGATTGTGATGACACAGATGACTAGATACTGGGAACAGCTTAAAAATCTGACCACCATTGGAAGATGCCATCAGTGGGTAGTACAACACCGATGCACGGAGCTAAAGCAGAGTCGGTATCTTGAGGGCAGCGAGTCACAGAATCAGCAGGCAAAGTGAGGTCAAGGGCAGGCCAGGTCAGTCACTTGCAAGCAGAACAGTACCATATCAGAAGGCAGAAGGATGATCAGAGGACAAGCTGAGGTCAGCAGGCAGGCAGCAAATAGCAGGGTCAAAAGTCAAACCGGGTCAAACACAGATTTCAGGAACAGGATCAGAGAACAACGGAGAGTACCAGCTTACGATCTCTCAGCAATGTGCAGTTACGGTGTGCATCCTTAACTAGCCTGCCTGGTGCCACATGCTGGAAATAATTGTGACAACATTGTACCATGCCTAAATAATGCATGTTGTAGTCCTTGTGACAGGGTGAAAACCGGGGGAGTACTCGTAGTCGCCCAAATGCTCCCAAAACCTACCCTGATACCAGAACTTCTGGTATCAGGAAGCCAGGTGGCGAGCTATTACAACCTGCCTGGCTTCATGATTGGCCTGGGAAGCCAACTTCATGCTCCCTCGGCTTTTGGTGATGAGGGAGCATGGAGCCGGCTTCCCGGCCAATCAGGAAGCCAGGCGGCGTGTAATTACTCGCTGCCTGGCTTACTGATTGGTCAGGAAGCTGGTCAATCAGGAAGCCAGAAAGAAGGCTCTATGCTTCCTCGTCACCTGGTGACGAGAGAGCATGAAGACGGCTTCCCAGCTATTCAGGAAGCCAGGCGGCGAGTCATTAAATGCCGCCCAGCTTTCTTAATGGGACTTCCGGTATCGGTATTGGCGACTACCGAAAAAAATATCGATACTCGAACTCGATACTGAAAAACGTGTATCGTTGCATCCCTAGAGCATTGTCACCCTATAACAGAACAAACACTTCATGGCAGGATCACCAGGCATTATGTAAATACAGAATTGAAAATGACTTTCAAAATTACATTAACATGTTAAAGCTTATATGAAATTTTTGTGATTGAGTGTACAATTAGGTGGCATGTTTCCTGGATAACACCCGCACGTTAACTGGAGATGTGTTAAAAAAAATTGGAGCACAGTTTAAATCGCACAGCTGAGCCAGAAAAGAAAGTCACATTTGCGTAGGCTCCATTCCCTCTACCTGTATACCCCCCCGCTAACCAGGCTTCGCATTCTCATCACGCCGGCCACTCGACCCCCTCCCTCTTATTCGATTCTCGTTGCCAGTGAGGCCAGCTTGCGAATTGACTCATCAAACTGCTGTTTCTGCTGCTGCAGACGGGAAAAGCGAGAATTGTGCCTGAGACATTTCCCCAGCAGGGATCTGCTGTGTGTCCGTCTTTGCTGCTCAGCATGTGCCCCCCATGCTAATCTCACACTCTCTGGAGGTAGAAAGCTGCCAGAGTAGGCTCAGCCTGCACATGGTCTGGAACACAAGGTTATGACACTCCTGGAAAACTAAAAGGCCAGAACTCCTCATTATTAATTACACGTACTGTATTGTGCCTGTGCATAATAGTCGATTGGTCTCACTGTAAGCTTCCTGTATGCTGTGCCTCGAGTAATATATATGTATTTCAGTAACATGGGTTCTAACAGGGTCTTCACAACATGGTCAATTGTGTATCACCAGAGTGCCCTGTGTATTGTTTAAGTACCATCTGTACTAGTAAAATGATTCTGAAAAAAACCCACAAGGGCTGCCCACTCTGAACATGATCATTCTTAGGCTTTGTAGACAGGAGTACGCATCCTAGACAGGTAGGTGGATTGTTTTACAAGAGGTGTAAAAGAGGCCATTTATATAAAAATAGAGAAGCTATGCTTGAATAGAGGCGAGGAGTGGTAAGACACCTATTGTCTGCCACATACAATGCTGTTTTAACACCTCTCTCTGGGTGTATTAAGAACACCTGCTAGCTCCGATAATGCAATCAACACCTTACCTCCATGAGGTCTCTGACCCCATGCTGGTTATGATTAACAGATTATGTTAATTGAACAACATTAACCATGTTTATTACCCGATAATTTTTATACAAATCATCTGAATTGAGTAAGCTAGTTGGATGACCAGTGAAACGTCTTAAAAAATAATACACCAGGTCCAGTTGCCTTGATTTATTTTTTTACAGATATACTATTGCCTGGATGAATGAGAACCTTCATCGACATGATGAAAGTTCCGAGTCTGTTTTTTCTTGGCTTCTGTTGTCACCAAAACAGCAAAAGAGGGACAATCTGTCACATACCTTGTTTGTGAGCCTGAGGTGACGAGGAAGGCCTCTCCTTGCCACTCTCGTCTGAGCCCCACTAGAGATGAGACAGCAGACAGGGAGGGGCACGAGTGCTTGTTACTGATATGAATGCTTGACACACCGGAGATGATGGTGCTGATGACTGGATGCCAGAGGATTTCCCTTGCCTTGGAGAGATATTTGTAAACAGATCATGTGTTCATATCAGAAGATTTCCCCACTACAGTATTACTATTCTGGGGATGTTGGATTTCCCATTCTTTTCTGCCCTGGTGACTGGTCATCAGAAAGTGAATCTCCCCAGCAGAGAATCAGCCAGCAATTAAAACCTGAAAGAGTGTTAGCTACCCTGTTTCCCCGAAAATAAGACCTACCCCGAAAATAAGACCTAGTACTATTTTTGGCAAAAGACCTAGTTGTGACCATTCCCAGGGCTGGTGGTGACATAAGGGGGGACTTGAAGAGCCGCGGGAGAGGCAGGAGAGAATCGGCGATGCCAACGAAGCCAGCGCTGGAGGAAGCAAGGCGGCACCAGAGGGAGCAGAGCCGCATAAGCCGATGCTTCCTCTATAGCGCCTGCTCCTGTCACAGGCGGAGTGATACCAAATGCACTCTGCCTGTGAGAAATCGATAGTGAAAAAGTGCTTCTCTCATTCTGCCCAGCAATTGGTTAGCAAATTGCTCTTGGAAAGGTACGGCACCCCTTATTGCCCTGGTCACCATGTTTTTGTACATGAATACATGTAGACCGTTGTACATGAATAAGTGTGGATTGTTGTACATTAAATAAAAAAATAAAAAAAAGACCTACCCCAAAAGTAAGACCTAGTGTGTTTTTTTGAGCCAAAAAAAAATATAAGACAGTGTCTTATTTTCAGGGAAACACGATATATCCCACTCTAGTAGAAAAACAAATTGCTGTATGTATCCCCATCGAGCAGATTTTCCTTCTCTTCCTGTCTATCCGACAACTGTCAAATAGATAAGAAGATAGGATAAATCTCTTAAACAAGGGCACAGATAGCAAACAAACCTGACAAATGTTCTAATCTTCCCCATATATACAACAATAAAAAAAATGTATGTCTGGAGTGATATATATCCATATATCCAAATGCAGAATCCACCCGAGGATTCAGGACACGGGAGTACTGGATCAATCACCATATCTCCCTGGTTCAGCATGCATCACCTGTGGGGCTGTAGCGCAGCATTATAGACCTGTGGGAAGAGCAGTGTTAGTTAACCTGTATTTATAGGGGAGAAAGGGGTGTCCCGAATGATGACCCTCTCCCTACAGTACAGTATCAATAATTTCCATTCACTTTTCCAGTACTTTAGTAAACTAAGAGACCTAAGTCTCCATCAAGTGAGAGATTGGGGATTGTCCTGATATTCTTTCTGTTTTACCGTGCCTCCAGGGCCTTGGGTTTGCAAATGGGATTCCCTCTTTGGAGCACTTTGTCCCCAGGCAGTAACATTTACATGGAGCTTAAAATAAATGCAGGTCCAGTCCTTAAATGCTTTTGTTTTCAACCTTTATGTAGAAATTGAAAGGAGATGATGGGAAAAAAATAATATTTATATCCATTCCAGGGCTCCTAGTGGTTGCCAGTGTTGGTTTGTCAGAAATCTCCTTCAGGACTGGCCAACACTGAGCAGTAACTCCCCACAAGGCTAACTCCCCACAAGGCCCACAAGAATGATTCCGTATACCTAATGCCTGTACTTTAGGAGTAGTGATCTATTGACGCTATGGAACATATATATAAGGATGAGGTTTGGGTTCACAGCAACACTGGGTTTGTGGCAAATCCACGGTATTCATGAAGTTCATGAATCGCAGACTTTCTGCTGAGAAGATTGCTGACAGAAATATAATGCAGTACATAGCCTTAGCCCTATTAACAAGAGCCAGTAATCTGAAGCAATGGTCAACCCAGCCCCCTTTCATTAAAAGGTTTGCTTACAAGAGTGTGCTGGAACTGTGAAGAAGACCTGACAATTCTGTATAGGGAGAGATCCTTTTTTTCTTTACTTGTATTTGGCATTGATTCACGTCCCCCAATGGCAGTGTCTGGCTTGCCAAGCCTTTTGTTTGAAAATAGCTGGCTTATTACATATAGCTAGAATTAAATAACAAGATTCACCCTCCATAGACTTCAGCGGGATTCATTGTAAAGTTTGCGAACTTCATGCAAGATTTGCAAAACTGTTCACAGGCAGATTTGCTGATCCCTACATATACTGTATGTAAGGGCAGTGAAGTTGAAAAGATGTAAATCTCTGCTTGGTTCTTAGTCCAGTCTTTATTGTCTATCGTTAATAAGTATGCTTCATCTATAGGTTAATGGAGATCCGGCTCGCAATTCCACATCGTTATGTCTTTGGTCGTTTATCCCCCCCCCTTTGTGTTCTAAACGCCAAAGTTAAAACGTAAGCTTGACTGAGCAGGGAAACCGACTGGAAAATGCTGTGCACCAGCCCGCATAAAAATTGTATGCTATATGAAAAATTCAGTTCATTATTACTGTGCGCCAGATCATTGAAGAGTATCTGCATTCTAGTCTCACAGTGTACAAAGCGCTTGTTAAAAATTGCTGCAACAGTCTACAAACTAGATTACTATTATTGCCCCTAATGCATTCAAATTTTAAGATACTATAAGCTATAGACCTGGAAGTGACACTGTTTGCTTTTATTACAAAAAAAAATGCAGCCAAATAGTATAGTAATGTATTGTTTGATACATTCCGAAAACAGTGTTATATCTTCATAGTAAATTAACAGATTTTAATTTATCCTGCATGTAGGTGGGTGGCCAGCTGAAGCAAAGCAGCATCTCTTGGTATTCCTTGTGAACGTTTACCAGGGCATGAAGAGTAATCTCCCTGATGGGGATACCTGGGCACAGGTTCTAAGCCTTCAATGCTATATCTAAAACAAAGTGTAATCCCATCACCTTCTGTGATGTGGCTTCTTGACATTTAGCGATAGCCAGGCTGTAGTCAGCCTGGCTGGAATTATAGTGGCAGTTATCTGATTAATTCCAGGTGTCTGGCATTGCCTGTACCTCCCTGGGCGGAGTGTGACTCTGTCATATTGTGGGACAGCCAATGAGAGGCACTGTAGTGTATGTACAGTACAGCAGCCAATCACTGGGTTTCTCTCAACAAGTGGTGCATGCTGGGATAGGGTACATATTCTGGAGGGATTTGCCATGTGCTCAGACTAGCTGGGACCAGCCATGGAGTAGGGCTGGGTGCTGTTCAGCCTGCCCCCCAGGCTAGGCCTGAGGCCTGGGGTGGGCATGGGCTGGTGTGAGGGAAAGGTTTCCCTGAGGCCTCCACCATGGAGGAGGCCTGTGTTACTGATAGAGGAAGAGGCCCAGGACCAATGCTGGCTCTTGAAGTACCCTGGAACTAAGAGGACTTCAGGAGTATGGTTGGTGTCTTAGCTGATGTGGGTCTGTGTTTATCCTTGCTCACCTGCTACTTCAGTCACCATCTGCTGCCTCCTCAGTGGATCTATAATGATATGCCAACCAGGTCTGGTGAGTCTGGAGCTCTTGTCAGTTAACTCTGGAAGCTTAGAACCCCTATACCCTCTCTCCCCAGTAAAGATGTTCAATAAAACGTTATTCCGCATTTTACTACTGGAGTGGACATCAGTTTGTGGGCGCTAGAAGAAGGGCAGTTAATGCTAATGAGTGGGCAGCTGAAGAATATACCCTAGACATACTAGAGATAAACCGGGCATTCAGCGGCTCCTTCGGGGGGTGAGCGCTACAAAAGCAACAACAAAAAAATTGCCTAAAAGTTTCGGTTTTGGAGAAACATGTAGGTAAGGGTTAAAAGTTAACCCCCTGACAGGTTTGTATTTGCTATCAGTGTCCCATTGGGAAGCCTTACTTTCTGTCTTTAAGGAGCAACAGGAAATAAGGCGAAAGGTCTTTGTTCACAATGGTCACCAGAACAGGTGCCCCATTGGTAGATTTCTTATCTATTCCTGTTCTGGTGGCATCTGTAAAGTTTTGAATTCCCAATCATTTTCTGTTGCGGTGAAACCGGTAGAAATAGAGAAGGAGAATCTTCCCAGCAGGGCCAAAGACTGGGATAAAAAGCAACGAAACAATTAATTGAACATGCATGCTAAGACTCAAGATCAATAACGTAGGAGTGTTTAAAGTGGAGTATTAAATCACGAGTGCGCCATTCTATTACAAGGGACATTGCAATTATCCAACACAAACACAAAGTAAGCATTTATTTATTTGATGAGTCATGTCAGCCTTTCTGTAGTCTACCTCTACCTTTAACTCAGTGGTTTAACTGTCCATATAATATTATTATTGTTATTATTATTATTATAATTGCCTCCCGAAGATGGGGATGCAGATCCCAAAATTAGTTGGTTTCCTGTATAACATCAATAAATGTATTTAGTTGTGTAGCCCCTTCCACCCTAAGTGGGGTGGCTCTTTAAATTTAGTGTTGCTGGAACTGTAATCAGTCTTGCTGATTTGTAGTTTGTGATCATTTGGTTATTCCTCGGTGTTCTGCTACTGTCTGCACCTAATTATAGTTGGGCGTGACCCTGCCACAGAGTGGGGCACCCAACGGGAGAACATTGGGGGTTTTATGTCTCTCCAGACAATCACTAGGAGTTTAATGGCCAGTGGTGCATAAATACTCAGGAATTGCCATGTGCTCAGGGCAGTCCACCCCTGGGCCCCAGCCTGGGGGTAGGATGTACACATTTGGAGAAACTAACTAGGCCTGAAGTCTGCAGGAGGACGGATGTAGACCCAGGTGGGGTCTGGAATTATGTCGGAGCCCTTTGTCAGCTGGAGGTGCCAGGACGGCCAATATGATATGGATCTCAGGAACAAGTCTGGTGTCTCTCCCAGAGAAGATGTCTCCCCCAGAGCATGTCTTCTGTCCATCTGTGGCTCTATTACATAGTGTCATCCTCTGCTCAATTAAAGTATTCCTGGAATGTGGAAGCTGGAAGGGATTGGTGAGTCTGGAGTCTATTTTGTCCATGGATGTATATAGCCCTACACCCTCTCTCCCAGTTTTGGCTGTTCTACAATACAGCATTGAAAAAGTGAATAGCTCCCAATTTACTGCTCACATCCCACAACCCAGCTAAGGATCCATCCCTGAGAGTGAAATTTTAGCCCTCCCTGCCTCTGGGGCTCACCACGTGTTCTTGGGGGTCAGGGGGGTGCTACAGTTGCTTTTAATGATCAGAATCTACTTTGAGTTTGACCTTCCTAGTAGAGTGCAGCACTAAAGATTTTCTACTCCATTTGTAAAAACATGACATTTTAATGCTTCTTCACTCTATCCCAAAAAAAGTTTTGGCTTTGGATATAATTTAACAGCTTGTGCATCATGAAGTGGAAGTTTTGGCACTGTGGTGTTCGAAAACAACATGGTAGAAGCTACAATTCCCATTTAAATACATTCCTTGGTCTGAAGCAGCGTGATTCTTCACAGGCAGATCTGAAACTCCTGGGCATCTGAAGTGCAGCCTTGTTAGCAGATTGACAGAGGGATGTCTAATTGGTGCGATCTCACGTATTTGGCCAGAAAGCAGCATTCTGCAAATAATCCAACATTCTAATTGGTTTCCCTAAAGAAATCTAATTGTGCTAATAGCAAAGGCTTGCCTGGTCTCATTTCTCTGGAAATTAATTACAAGGCTATATTTCTCAGGGACAAGCGAGCACAACGCGTCAGGGTTTTTTCTTTTTAACCCACAAATATGCGACCTTTGCCACACACAATGTTTATGAACAAAAGGCCCTCATTATTATCTATGTGGCAGTCGACTCGCAGAGGAAAGATCAAAATAGCTTTTCTTTGCAGCGGCCAATCAGATCAAAGCGGTTATTTTTCAGTGCAGATGTTAAATCAGTGCTACTACCTGTTTGGGCTACAGGCTGCTTTACTTTGCTTTTTAGTAATCTGGGGCAGCTCTTTTGAGGCCTGATCCAATTTGCACCCAAGTTAGAAATGCATTTAAAGGATTAGAATTCCTCTTGTGGTTATCTGATACCAAGGACTCTGTTAGAGAGATTTCCCTTTAACTGTCACAATGACAATTTCACAAGTAGCAACTGACATTGCATGGAGTTCTCATCGCAACTTTTTAAGGTACCTGTGATCGCTTGCATAGGATCAAGGGCTTAGAATCTATGTAAAGAACAGAGAAGACCATTTGAGCTTCAATAATAGATGGTGAATGTTCTCAAAGAGTTTACGGTAACCTAACTGGCTGTTTTTAAATGTCCAGTTACTATAAGGAGGCTGCTATCAAAGGGCAACCAACAATAATGCTGCTACTAGAAGATAGAAGACGTGAGATATTTTGCTAATTTTGGGTATCATTTGTACCAAACCCTCTCTCCAGAGTTTATTGGTCAAATAAATTGAAGAAAAGACTAAAGTGACTGTTTTACTCAGCACTATGCCAAGGATTTTACCCTGAGAGGTGAAATGCTAGCCTGCCCGACTATCTTTTGGGTCATACTACACTGCCCAGAGAGGAGGAGTTCCGCACAAAGACCACCCATGCTGTTTACCAATTGAATGTGAGATCCCTGGTGGTCAGTACAGGCACTTCTATTGGACTGATAAATGAAATTGACTAGAGTTTAGATTTAAAAGGAGGCAGGGATTATCTCCAAGTTGACTAGAAGTCAATGCCTGTGTATAGTGTATGTCCAACATGAAAGAGTACCCTGGGCCCAATAAAATTGATGAAAAGGCAATCAGAGATACCTGTGAGTACATCTAAGTGTTTTTCCTGACAGGTTCACTTTGAGTCATCCTTGCCTTCTTCATTTACATAAATTACTGGCAGTCAAGACAGAAGCATTTCTAGAGGTGACAATCATCTTATGTAAGTGTTAGAGGAACTGGTTTCAACATGTACATCACGTTTTCACAACTCTTCACTTCATCTGCTTATGTGTGACATAGTTCTCTTCAGTTTCAACAGATAGGGATGGCTGTATCAACTGAGTAAGTCAGGATGTGTCACTAGGCAGAGAGGGAAAGATAGAGATAGAAAGATAGATAGATAGATAGATAGATAGATAGATAGATAGATAGGGGGCTTTGAGGGGCTGTTATTGTTAGGTTGTCTCCAGTTAAGAGAGTGTGCCAACGTGCTGCATGTATAGTAATTTTGGGGCCTGGTGACTGAGGGGTTTTCTCCTTGCAATCTTGGCTACCTGTTTGCTATGGGCTACAGGCTGCTTTTACTTTGCTTTTTAGTAATCTGGGGCAGTTATTTTGCAGCCTGATCCAATGCGCACTAAATGCGCATTGGAAATAGATTTAAAGTGTGAAATAGATTTAAAGTGTGTTCAGGCAAAAAAAATGTTTGGTTTTGTAAAGTGTACAGTGGGAAAGGATTAGAATTCTTGTTGTGGTTAACTGATACCTAGGACTCCATTAGAGAGATTTCCCTTTACCGTCACAATGACAATGTCACCAGTAGCAAGGGACATTGCCTGGAGTTCTCATTCCAACTTTGCATAGGGTCAAGGGCCTAGAATCTATGTAGAGAACAGGGAAGACCATTTGATCTTCAATAATAGATGGTGAATGTTCTCAAAGAGTTTACGGTAACCTACCTGGCTGCTCTGAAATGTCCAGTTACTATAAGAAGGCTGCTATCAAAGAGCAACCAACAATATTGCTGCCACTAGAAGATAGAAGACCATAAGAAAGTGTCAACGCGCTCTATGTCAGCCCCAACATTTACCCCAAATGGCTCTGCAATAAAGGACTGCCTACCAACTTAATGGAGATTTGATACAAATTCTGCAAGCTGACTGTACCTTTTCTTGACACGCTCTGCGTAATTGTAAGTGGTACTGCAGCGGAGAAGAGGGAGGAAACAAATACAACCGCCCCCATCTCAAAGCATGGGCTTGGTCACACATACTACTGTTGCCATCCCTGTTCCTGAACCCATATCCCAGTGTTGGCATTCTCATAGATTAGAGTAGGAGACATGCAGCTAGGACGTCCATTTTTATTAATTCTGGACTCCATACTATTGTTAAAAAAAAACATTTAATTCAGCTACTTACTAAAAATAGTTACAGTGATTCTGATGTAAAACTAGTATACGTACCAAACCTAAGATATCTAATCTTTCCCCAGATCATCCTCTGAACGTCAGGATTTCAAAAGTCAGAGGAAAGGGCACCCCTCAACCAGGATCTAATACTTTGCAAACTGTGGCCAGTCTTATTTTCTGAACTTGCTCACAGAGGGATGACCTCATAAGTATGCTGCTGCTTCTTTATTGCTGGAGATGGAGACCAAGCTTTATTGCCTAATTTCAGCAGAAAAAAAGTAAAATTAGCAGCCTAGTCATGCTAAAGAATATAATAGCAGTGCCATGCCAAGACAATTTTTAATTACTTTCCAATGGAGTAACACGAAAGAAAGCTGCCAACACATTTCAGAGGCTCAGACGCTCCACCGTCATCAGGGCTTGAAGTTTGAATGGTTGGACTTAATGGAGTTTCTCAGTGGGAACAATGGAATTGCTGACATTAATCCAGGTTAATGGCTCAGGAGCTAGTGATATAGCGTGAGGGGCAAATCACAAGACAAGCTGAACAGAAATATACGTTTGCCTGGTGAGACTATTTTAGCTGTTTACTTGTTTGCCAAAAGTTCAGCTTTAAAACGGTAAAAACTTTTTTAATAAGGTCATTTTTGCTGGATAACAGGGCTAAAAGCTAGGAAATTTTGTTCCAAGCACTTGTCGTGTATTGCCCTTCCCACATGCACTTTCCATGCTAATTTGAAATATATTGAGTTGCTTTAATGGTCTCTCTTTTCTGTGTTTAGTACCCTAACTTGACAAGTCTGGAAAATATGTTTTTATTCACTTACAGCCCTCCCTTCGAGCACCTCCATGCTAGTTATCAACTGATTGCCGCTTGTCATTTTTTCTTTCAGCTGAAAATGTCCGTGTGTTACTCGGTGAGCCTGCAAATGAGTCACAAACAAAATGATCATTATGTGTCACCTAACAGGCAGTGTCATGACCAGGAAGGAAAGGTGTAAACAGCTAAAGTGGTTTTGTGAGGTTTATTTAGGGACAGACAGCACAGTACAAACAACTCCGTTATGTTCCGGCTTGTAGGCATGGATTTTTAATTTTTCTTCACTCTTTTGGTTCATGAAACTTTTTTTAGAAATAATATTTTGTTTTTTTCAATTGAAATCCATCCATTCTCCTATTTAGGTGAAATGGGGTATGGATCAGTTCCCTTCCACGTCTTCACTATTGGACTCTAAAAGATTGTTCTCCCTCAAAGCTACCATTGTCAGGTATTTGAAAGCAGTGCATACACAGAGAACAGGAATGCAGACATCTAAGCCATCTAATGAACTCTCCATGTAAATAGTGTACTGTAGAGATCTCACTTAGGCTGGTGACAATTGCTTAACATGTATCTAAATGCATACACCTAAAGCAAATACACTGCCTGTCCAAAAAAAAAGTCGCCAACTAGATTTAGCTAAGCTAATAGGTAAGAGCCTTTCATTGGAAATTAGGTCTACGTTCAGCAACATTATGTGCCCACAAATGATGTCGGCTGCCTACCTGAATATACTGAATGACCAGGTTTTTCCATCAAAAGATTTTTTCTTGCCTGATGGCACAGATTCCAAGATGACAATGTCAGGATTCATTGGGCACAAATTGCAAAAGAGTGGTTCAGGGAGCATGAGACATTTTCACACATGGATTGGCCACCCTAGAGTCCAGACCTTAACCCCATTGAGAGTCTTTCGGATGTGCTGGAGAAGACTTTACGCAGTCCAACTCTCCCATTATCACTACAAGTTCTGGGTGAAAATTGTATATATCTCTGGATGGAAATAAATGCTGTGATATTGCATAACCTTATCGAAACGATGCCATGGCATGCAGTAATCAAAGCTAAAGGGGGTCCAACTAAATATTATAGTGTTCTTTTTAGTTTTAGATAGATTGGGAGTAGGCTTAGGCATACTCTCCAAGTTTTTATTGTTGCCTGAGTCTCTACTGGATAGATTCACCTTCTCTGTTTGAACTGGTGACCTCTGTCACCAGAAAAGAAAGCAATGAGAAATGCAAAATGTTAAAGTTGTCCAGAGGGCAAGAGGTGAGGGGAAATCTATCAATGGGGACACCTGTCCAAGACAGAAATTCCTCTCACTTTTGGAGGTTTCTTCTATCTTCTTATTGCGTCATAGAGAAAGTAAAGGAAATTTCCCCCAATGGTACAAAGGCAGAAAAAAAATAACCTCCAGAGAAACAAAATTAAAAGCTGCTGGGATTTGGATGCTTGTTTAAACCATTCAAATGCAAGGAAGTTTGCAAGTAAGTTCACTGGCTCTAGTAAGGCAACAGGCAAACAAACAAGACTTCCTTGTTGGGTACCTGGAAGCAATTCAAAGTAAAGAAATAATGGGCACCAAACCAAAAGGTGAAAGAATCCAAATATGTTTTTTTTATTAATATTTCAATTAATTGAATGTTTGATTTGCTCAATGCTTTACCCAACTATGTATAATTAAAGTGATATGTAAGTCAAAAGGTTTTTAAAGGGTTATTAAACGCTCAGGTTTTTTTGCACATATCTACTGCTAGCAAGCAGGAAATATATGCAAAAACGTTTTTTTTTTAAACGTTTTAAAAGAGGTTAAAACTTACATGTGTCCAAAAATCTGAAAAATCTCGGGCCAGCCGCAAGGCATCTTGGGACGGGCGAATGCGCAGTTTAGATTTTCGTCCGGGAGACGAGACGAGACACAAGGAAAGTCTATGGACAGCGTGCACCCCATGCATACTCCGTGGGACAGGCAGTGCCAGCAAGCACAGAGGAGTCAGCGCTGGATCGGAGGCCCGCAGTAGCGCTGGAGGGACATCTGAAAACGACAGGAAAGAAGATCGGATTAAGAGACATCATTTAAGGTAAGTGCTTTTACTAACATGGGGGGAGGGAAAAAAATTTATACTGTACTTTAATGTCACTTTAACCCCTTCGTGACTGACAACGTACAGTGTACGTCGCCAGCATCGGGGCTGTTTAATCAGACTCCCGGCGGCTATTGCCGCCAGGAGTCTGTTTAATCTTGTAGAGCCGACTGTCGGCTTTACAACAGAAGCGATTCTGGCGACTTACCTGTCGCCAGATCGCTTCAGCTATTTCAAATGCGGATTACATTACTTACTATGGATGCTGCTCCTTGATGTTTAAACATTTTTGTTGCCTGAAATGTATATTTGTTTGATCTGAATTTAAAAAAATGTAAAAGAAAATCTGAATAAAAAAATGTAGGCGCTTTTTACTACTTTAAAGGCATCTTTGGACTCTTTCACCTTTTGGTTTGGCGCCCAGTATTTCTATACTTTCAGTAAAAAAAATTACTTGGCAGGGATTCTAACTCTTCCCTACTCTATTCAAATCTAAAAACAAATTGGCTATACATACACTGTAATCATTTGTTTTATATGTGTTTATTTATTGTTTTATATTTATTGTTATTATTGTTTTATATTTCCGTCTTTTCATTTAATCACACCTAGTGATCCTACCAGCAATGTGCATCTTGAAATACCTTCTGTCTTCTGTACTCCCGATTTGGACTATGAGCAGCTATGCCAATGCATACCACACTGGCATGTTCTGCCATTGTCATAGCAATAAAACCCTGACCTTCAGCTGCCACAGAAGTATGTACACAGCCGCAAGATGTTCATACAAAAAAAGATGTGCACAACACTGGGGGGAAAAAAACACAAAAAAGTAAGTAAAAAAAAAGCTGTATTGTTTTAACAAAACAATAACCATTTTTTACTTTAAATGGTCAACAAAGCTATGTATTCGTTCTTGAGAGTTTGCTTCTGCTTTAACTGAAAGGTTGATCTTGGCCTGTGAAAGCCATGCTGGAAATGATATGGTATGCCTGTTATATAATGGGAAAGGCCACAGAACACATAAAAAAACACACAAAAAAATGATACTGATCATTTTATTTAAAGGTCAATTTACTGGTATTTGGTTGAGTGAGTAAACTGGCGAATTAATATATTTTAGCATTTAATTAATACTCAGCAAAAACATTTTTCAGCTAGTAAAATGAGAGTGCGCAGCAATGTGCTGTATAGTATGGGCTATGGGAAACCAGGATAAACTCTTCCTATCCTGAGTATGTAACACCATCATGTAATACACTATATGGCCAAACGTTTGTGGGCACCTGACCATCAAACCTATATTAGCTTATTGAACATCCCATTCCAAAACCATTGGCACTGGTATGGAGTTTCCCCCCATTTGCAGCTATAATAGCCTCTACTCTTCTAGGAAGGATTTTCACTATATTTTAGAGAATTTTTGTGGGAAGCTGTGCCCATTCAGCCACAAGATCATTTGTGAGGTCAGGTACTGATGTTGGATGGGACCACTTGAATCGCAATCTCCATTCCAACTCATCCCAAACATGTTTGAGGTCAGGGCTCTGTGCAGGACATTCGAGCTCCTCTACACCAAGCTTCTCAAACCATGTATTTATGAAGTTGTCTTTGTGCACTTGAACTCAATAATTTGGAGGGGTATCTACATTATTTTGGTCATATAGTGTTTGACAGCTTAAAATAATAATAAGCTAGAAGCTCCACTGGATGCTGAAACGTAATTCAACTTCGATGTCAAATAAATTTCTCATATTTGCCCGTCCTTTCAGCAACCCTCACCTCCTGCGCATGCGCCAAATCCAGTTCTCCAAAATGGTGCCAAATGGTGCACCGGAAGTGACGTGCTTAATCAGGACTACTTCCCTATTTAAACCCGGCCTGCACACCTACAGATTGCTGGATTGTCTTCAGCCCCTTCCCGCGCTACTGTGTCCTGCGATTACCTGTCCCTGTGAACTACCTGTCTCCTGGATTTTGACCCGATACCTTGCCTGGACTACTCTTGCTTGCTGCCTGCCACTGACCTTGGACTGAATACTGGACTTGTCTCTGCCTGATCCCTCTGTACTGTCTACGCTCTCCTGGTTTTAGATTGGCTTGTTTTGACCCTGATTTCCGGATTACCCCAGCTCAGCTACAGAAGCAACCTTCTGCTTCCACGGTTTCAACACCACTGGCACCCGTGCCACTCGCTTTCCCCCAGGTCTTTGTCTCCACTTCCAGAGGCCTCAGGACACGAGGTGCAAGGTAAGCCTCCTCACACAGTCAGTCTCCCATCAGGGACGTGACAGTAGCCTTTAAGATTGATCATTATTTCTCACTGTCCGTGTTGGAGACCCAACTAGCAATGAAGACACAATTTCAGTTCAAACCCTGCCCCACTCCATTAAAAATTGAAAAATCCAACTTACATAAGGTTGCACTTTACTGTTTTGGGGGGAGAATTTTAAATAAACTGACTTGAAAAGAACCAGCAGGCACTCCAGGACTTTAGAAACCAAATCCACAGAGTGAAGCTTAGCCTCCTCAGGAAGCAGTACATTAGAAGAGGTTAGCTCAGGGATTCCTGGAAATCCTAGCACAATGGTGTTATCCAATGGTGTAGCAGGATGATCCCATTATGTATTACACTATGAAATTGTTACCTGAAGATTAGAGATGTTGTCACTTCCGAATAAATTTAACTAGATGGAAACCCCATCAACTATAACTAATGTAAAATTCACCATAGGGCCCCATTGCTTCCCTTCATATTCTGATCTAATTTAGAGTTATTCCCTTTTTATGAGTCTCTTATAAAAATTGGACGTTGTAAGATCTATCCATGAGTAGCACATCTCATTCCAATTCAGTGTTCAGTGTTCGCATTTGGCATCTTGCACTTTGTCTTGGAGAGTCAGAAGCTAAAGGGAAGATGAAAACACAACTTCCTCACACATTTCATCTTCTCTGTGTATTGATTTTTTTTAAAAAGAATTACATAGTTACATAGTATTTGAGGTTGAATAAAGACATTAGTCCATCAATTATAACCTATAGGATCACATTCCTAGGTGTACTACTTGTACCCCTGTATATTACGGTCCCTTAAGAAATCGTCCAAAAGTTTCTTGAACAATTCCACATTCTTTGCTGAAATCACCGCCTGTGGCAGTGAGTTCCAGACCTTGACCGCTCTAACTGTGAGCGCTCTACCTGTGGCAGTGAGTTCCAGACCTTGACCGCTATAATTCTTTAATAATAAAAAAAACCTAGAAAGTAACAGACTACATCCTGTAAGTAAATGTAGAAAATATGTGGCATATACAAATGGTGAATTTTGCTGTAATAATTTCTACTCTATTTACAAATCATAGACTAGCTATTCTAATGCAAATTAAACCCTTTGATAGCAAGTGCCTCCCCACTTAACCTTTGTCTGATGAAGTTATTGCCATCTTCCTTCTGTGGCTCTGAGCTCCGGATGTATCTCTAGGTTTGCCTAAGCAGGCCTGTACATATAGGGTGGCTGACCTAGCCTTGAAGACGCATGCATAAGGATAAGGACAATTAAGTAGGGCTGATCGATGACAGGTTGATAGTACTCAGCAAGATGGCAAAATGATGGCACCAGCACGTACTTATCCATGTAATCTAGAAGAATGGTTTACAGCATTTTGGATCTGCCCACCGTCAAAGGAAGAAGGCAAAGAAGACCTGTGACATCAAAAGCCTGGATCAAAGGTTGCTAGAAAAAAGCAAAGTACTGCAATTGCTTTTGTTTTGAAAGATGCTCCAAGGGGGGTGGGCATGGGGCTGGTATTGGGGGAAAGAGACAAGTCTGGAGTTGGGCTTTAATCACAGTAGCCTGTTATCAAACAAATGATAAGGACAAAAGGATTTTACTTCTTTTGTCACAACTTGTAAAGACTGTACTGTAGTAATTATGGGCTTAACGATCACCATAGAGGTAGAAGGTATGAAGGTTAAACCCAGAAGAACAAAGGAATAATAGAATGAAACAATTCCTGTGTATCATTGTACGCTACTGCTACAAGTTTAAAAATCAATAAAATATTGTGTCCTTGTAACACAGATGAACATGAGCCTCACACAAGCTGGAATAGCAGGAATATGCCTTTAACAGCTTAATTTACTTTATTGATCGCCTCAAAGCTTCTCTACGCACCAGACACTCAGTGACGTCACTGGTTGCCAGGAGCAGGCATGACGCCAGCAAGAGAATCCCAGGTTGCTAAGAGCTGAGCGGGGAGATGTTAGTAGGTGTGTTGAGCAGTTAATCACACAGAACCGTGTGATTAACGCACACGGGATAGCCCTGTTAGGTGTGCTGTACAGGGTCCCATGATTTTTAATGGCAGCCCTGCTTACAACTTTGCATTACAAAAAACAAACAAACACTTTTAAGGATGTATTCAAGAATATAGAGCTGCATTCATTTCTGTCTTTTACATCTGCCTAGAGTTCAGTTTAAATAATAATGTCAGTTTTCTGCACTGCTGCAAAACGCCACCCTTTTCTGAGACTGCATTTCAGAAGAAGTAGTTCTCTCTTGTCCACCCATATCTAAACAGGGGAAATCTTAGAAGAGACTAGCACACAATAGTCACTTTAAAGATATTCAGCGCAAATTATGACTTTGTACCTCGCCATAATGTGAATGTATGTGAAGTTTACTTATGCGAATAAATAAAATATGAAAAAAGTGAATAGCCTTAGTACCGTCTGTTCCAGAAAACATCTAAGAGGTCTATTAATCAAAGTCATAGTCCTAGTAGCCAGTTATGGTTTTCTGCTTGTTTGTTTTGTTCTATGCTTTTTTAATTTCATCTTTTTTTTTTCTCATACTGGCCAGTTCGCCAAAGTATTATTTGTAGGCTTTGTTTGCTGAATAATGAAAAAGCAGATGAATGGCTTCTTTTATTACTTTACACCTAAGAATGTTTTTGCAGTATTCATGAAATGGTTCCCTGGGAAAACAGATTTTTTCTAAAACAGCTTGCTGTGCGGCAGATACCAGCTTCATCATTGGGGGTGAAAAGGGGAAATACCAAGTGTGATTTCCTTCTATATGATGTATAATTTTTACAGGACTGTATAAGGCCGTGCATTGGAGGAATTAATGCGGACCTGAACTCGAAAAGTAAACATTTGCTATGTTATAAAGAACATTTAGGTTGGACTTGATGGACTTATGTCTTTATTCAACCTTTACTATGTATCTATGTAACTATGTAACTATCTAAGTGTGGGTGGTCTGATTGGGTGCACCTGTCAGTTTTTCAAGCGGACTCGATAGGTTTCCCATTTCTAGTCCTTGGGCAGCTGGGTGTAACCAGACGGGCATCCATTTACACTCAGTTTCCCTCAGCTCTGTCCAGGCCCGGAAAAACAATCGGATCAGAGATCTGTTTCGCTGGACCTAATCATGCCAGATCGGGGGTAATCTGATGCAAATGGACACATTTCCGTTTACATCTGACTACCCCTAGGCAGGGGCGTAACTAGAAATCACAGGGCCCCATAGCAAAATTTTGTATGGGGTCCTGTGATTTCTAGTTACACCCCTTGAAGAGCCCACATAGCTCACCTGAGGGTGACCCTGCAGAGCCCACCATAGACTCTCTATGGTGGGCTCTGCAGGGTCACCCTCAGGTGGGCTGGTCACACTCCTTACCTGTCCGCCTCTTCTTCCTCCGTCTTCCCTCCTCCGTCGCCGGGCCCACTCTGTCCTCCATCGCCGGGCACGCCTCCTCCTCTGTCACCGCCTCCTCTGATGCTGACCCCCCAGGCCCCGCCTCCTCCCTGCCACGTCCAGCCTCCTCCACCGCCGCTGCTGACTCTCACTGACTCAGCTGCGGCAATGGAGAAGAACGCAGCGCTGCACAGATCACGGTGATCTGAACAGCGGTGTGTTCGAACCCATAGCGACCCAGGCAGCCCACACGGCATGAGGGGGGTGTCCTGGCCGGGGCCCCCCTGGGTCCGGGCCCCATAGCGGCTGCCTGGGTCGCTATGGCTTTTGTTACGCCACTGCCCCTAGGCCATCATGTGGTCTGCAAAAAAACTAGACAGACAGATATCATGGCGATGACATCCGATCCGTATTGCTCCGATCAGGAGCGGATCTGTGACATCTGCCATCAATTTCAAAATTGCCTTATTTTTTCCTTACAATGGTACATTTTATCATTTTGAAAATTTGATATGTTTTCTATTTTCTATTGTGCATAAAATCTGAGTTTATGAGATTTCCACATCATTGCATTCTGGTTTTTATGTAGATATACTGTAACACAGTGTCCCAACTTTTTTGGAATTGAGGTTATAAAAGTGTATTCCTGATGATACCTGTACTACAAATGAGCAACTATTAGAATACGTGGGCAGCAAATGGGCAATCAACAATATGTGGCATTAATAGCGACAGAAGTGGCAATAAAAATGACATCAGCCTTTCTTCAACCAGGGTGTCATGGTATACTGGTTTGCCTCCTGGCCTCTTCAGGGGTGCCTCAAAATTTTGTGGTAGTGGGACTGTGATGTGAAGGGGGGAATGAAGAGTGATGGGAAGTGGGCTCCTGATGTAAAAGGGGAACTCTGATATGAAAGTGGGGCTTCTGATGTGAAACGGGGCTCCTGATGTGAAAGGGGGCTCCTGATGCAAACGGTGATTCTGATGTGATTGGGGGAAATCGTGATTTGAAGGGGGCACTTCGATGTGAAAGCGGTAACCCACTTTTTCTGGTGTTTTTGCTTGGGGGCCCCCCTTAAAATCTATGACATTTTAGACTGGGGTGCCTAGAGATTTTGCATACTTTTAAAGGGTGCCGTGGCTAAAAAAGGTTGAGAAGTGCTGCTCTATAGATATCAGTCCTGCTCAGTCTCCCCAAAAGTCAGCAGAAATCACAATGTTAACGGGTTCAGATGTCAGTGTCCCCAGCACTGACCAGTACAGGTCTCAGTTCACCCAGCAGTCACCAGTTCAGAGTCCTGGTGGCCTAACACTGATCTGTCCATTATACAAACACAAGGTTACAGTTGGCAATTATAAAAGCAGCACTGAGACTCACCGAGTTGTAGAGCCCATACACTGACATTGTGGCTTTCCTCAGGAAATGTATATCTGGAGTGTCACATCAGTGGTAGGCACTGTTGCCTCTAGCTCCTAGCTCCAAGTCCCAAGTTCTGGCTTTAGATATACTTGAAAGTGTCTGTTGCTAAAATAAAAGTGCAAAAAAAACCAAAGGTGTGTTGGGCCAACAGTTCCTCTTCAGTACAGCGGAGATCGGTAGAGAAGCGGTAGTGGTGAGATTTTATCTCCTTTGTAGTGACACTGTTGCTTTCCTAACTGAGTCACATTTAAGGGACGCTAAGCTCAGGAGTTAAATCTTAAAAATGCATTCAAGTACTTTAGCTGGTAACAAAAATGTATCTTATTTGTGTATCACTCAGCTGTAGATCCTCAAATCATCTCTGAATTGGTGCTGACACTGTCCTTCCTTCTGGAGGGTGGCTACTTTTGTTCCCCATGGTCCCTGTGTGTTTTGTACAGTAGCCACCCTCCAAACTCACTCCTGTGATAGACTACAACTTTAATATAATTTATCTAACTAAACATGAGATTGTAGTCCATCACGGGATCAAGCTTGGAGAGGTGTCTACTTTAGAAAACACACACAGGTACCATGGGGAACAAAAGTAGCCCCCCCTCACGGGAGGACACCCAGGGAAAAGCCCTGACCCCATAGTTCTCCTTTAAGGTTTTGGAATGCATTTTTAGGATTTAACTCCTGAGTTTAGCGTCACAAAACAATTTAAAAAACAGCGGCACCCAGGGGTATCATATAACCGTATACCTGCAGTAGGATGCCAAACCTTGTGCTATGTCCAAATCCTGGTCTGTTTTGACAGGCGACTCCCCATCACTTCCAGATATGCTTGCCACAACCTCCTGTCCCTCCAAAACATTCCTATTGAAATGTCATTACGATGGGCAGCGCCGTTGGCCAAAAAGAATGTGCAGATGGCAGGAAAAGGCAGGCAAGCTTTGGCATTAGAAATTGCCAGACCTAAGCTTGTCAAAATGGCCAACTATTTGGCTGTAAAGTAGGAAGGTATATGAAGGGACCTCTGGGTAAGTAAAGTAACCTTTCCTTGTGCATTTTTACATTATTTGCTCTTTTTGAAACGCAGATGTTTTTATGTTTTACATTTAGTGATTTAATTACTTTATTTTTTAGGCATAGTTTTTCAGCATCAGTGATGCTTTATTGTGACAGGAGAACAGCCGGACTGTAAGATAACTTATTTTTCTCCATGGATAGAACCTAAAATGGCCTTAACACATACAGCTTTGGTAATTCAGGTGATAACATGGCAAAGAGAAAATATTATATCTTAATATATGACAATACAGAGGCTAAAAAAGGGCAATCCCAATAATACCTGGACTACCAACGAGGACCTCTAGGTAAGTTAGGTAACCTTCCGTTGTGCATTTTACATTATTCGCTCTGTTTGAATGGCAGATGTTTGGTACAAGATTACTTTATATTTAGCAAACTGATTGATTGATTTTTTTTTAGGCATAGCTTCTTTAAATCCATCGGTGATGCTGAATTATGACGGAAGACCAGCTGAACTGTAGGATAACTCATTTTTCTCCATGGATGAAATCTAAAATGGTTTTAACACATAAAGCTTTTGCAAATCAGGTGATAAAATGGCAAGGGGAAAATATTATACATTAATAACATTTGAAACATTTCCTCCTTTGAAGGATCAAGTCGCATTATCACTAGTGATAAAATCGCTCCATATGCCACTTTTAGCATGCAGCGTGATGAACCCGTGTCTGTAGATTTCTGCAAAATTTAAATGAAGCCAGCTGGTAGCAGGAATTAATATTCAGTTACTTTACAGGCATGTGATGTACAACTGGATTCGAAAACTACATTGCCATGCTGCCAACTAATCTGTGTTATCAGCTCTGTGCAGTTCACTCCTGTGACTACAAAACATCAACTTCTATGTTATGGAAAAGTAGTGGGAGTGTCCTGTAGCCCTAATCAGGAATGGGTAGCCTAGGGTGACAATGCTGCTCCTTTATAGATACAGCATAGTGAGGGAGTGTTATTGCCCTGCAGTAGGAAGTGTGTTACTTGAGGGCCATTAGGTGGAAATAAACAGAACAAAAGGCTCAAAAGAGAAAACTAATGCAGCCACTACACCTAAGGACTGGTAAGCTGCAATATATTATGTTTGTAATTTTGGGTTTACATACACTTTAAAGTCAAATCGGTGTACCTGTCATATTATCCCTCTCCCTTAAGAAGTAGCAAAGGGCATGAAATATCTACCTAGACTGCAGACCTAAATGCCAAAGCATTATTGGTGATGTGATCTTTGTCGTAGTAGAGGACCGGAGTTTAGACAGAGCTAACTGCCCGATTCTCTCTTTCAGTACTGATTGGTTGGTTGCACACCCCAAGGCCAAGGCATTGGTCATGTGTTTTCTGTTGAAGGGAAAGACTAGTGTTCAGAAAGAGCTGTTGATTGGCTGATCCTCTCCTTCAGCAGAGATCAAGCCAGTTGCTTACCTAAATGCCAAGGAATTGGTCATGTGATCTCTGCTGAAGAAGAGGACCAGAGTTTAGACAGAGCTAACTGCCTGATTCTCTTCTTCAGTACTGATCAGTTGGTTGTACACCCAAAAGCCATGGCATTGCATTGGTTATGTGATCTCTGTCGAACGGAAAGTGTATTGTTTAAACAGAGCTGTTGATTGGCTGATCCACCCCTTCAGCAGAGATCAGCCAGTCGCGTGCCTAAATGCCAAGGAATTGGTCATGTGACCTCTGCTGAAGAAGAGGGCCAGAGTTTAGATAGAGCTAACTGCCTGATTCTCTCCTTCAGTACTGATCGGTTGTTTGCACCCCCTAGGGCCAAGGCATTGGTCATGTGATCTCTGTTGGAAGGAAAGACTAGTGTTCAAACAGAGCTGTTGATTGGCTGATCCTCTCCTTCAGCAGAGATCAGTCAGCTGTGTATCTAAATGCCAAGAAATTGGTCATGTGACCTCTGGTGAAGAAGAGGATCAGAGCTCAGAGAGACCTGTTGATTAGTCAGTCCTCTCTACAACCACAGTATCACGGAGCTGCAGGTAACATTGCATGCCTTAATGTTATCTCTTCCTAGTTTAGATGAGCATAGCGAGCAAGGTAGCGAAAGGTCTTTAATAAAAATCTGCTTTAATACGAAACAGCACTCTAAAAACATGCTGCTGTCTCACATTTCTGTTTCTTGCCAAGCCGTGGGACTCTTTAGTAGCTGACATTCTGCAGTCAGTGTGAACACACTTGAGATTAGAGGTGATCTTTGAGAGAGAAGCTTCTCTATCGCTCTAATTACTGACCAGAGACGACTCTGGCTCTGCACACATATCCCGGTAATTACTGGCTCTGTGTTGTGCTGGTGTAGTGGCTTGTCTTCTTGCCTTCTTCAGGCTCAGGGTCATTTCACAAATGTCACTTTTTTTCTTTCTAGAACGTAGAGGCTGCCAGTGGCTGCAAAAGCACCGACATTAGTTTTTAAATTCCTGTTTCTGGCAATTCAGACTGTGATGGATAAACTAGATATTATGATAAATAATGATACATAAAAGTCACCAGAGATAAGACTTATAATGGATGTATCAATGAGGTCCAGTGCTGCTCTTTATGTGACCAAACCGAAATGTTGTTTATCAGGGTGGAAACTGGGTGATAGCCGCCTTCGCCTGATACACTGCTTTTCTGATTTCAGGATAATGCTCAGCACGAAGAAAAGCCATGTGTTTAATACAACAGCCTGAAAGAGGCGGCTATAGGACATTTATACCCTTGTACAAGTTTATTTCCACTTTTGCAGCCAAATTGGGATAACACCTATTTTATATTTGTTACACGTTCTCATTCACATATCAAATGTAAAAAAAAAAAATGCTTCTTCGAGTTTAAAGTGCTTTAATTGGGTTAGGGTTTTAAGGGTTAACAATTCTACTTACTTCTCTTTCTTTGTAATGTTATGAGGGGTTGTGAGGAGTGATAGGTTGAAGGATTACAACCCTGGCTTGTCCATTGTATGTTAATGACGTTAATGGGAGAAACACTGTCCTCAGATTTCATTCCTAAGTCTTTCTATAAGGACAGATCCCTTTGAAGGTGCTGAGGGAAAACCTGGAATCAGCCACGTTGTCTGCTGCAAAAAAAACATCTAAAAGGTTAGAAATATTTGTATTATTATTATTTTTCGGTATGCTGTGTGCATAGGAACACACAACAAACGTTTTCTCAAATTTAAATGCAAAGTGAAAATACATTTTAAGGCATGTCCCCAACCCCCTGAGTGCAGCCCAGCTTCAGAAATACCTTTGTCCTCGATCCCACCACCCTTACTGGGCCTGATTGGAGACATGCAACTTTAATTCTGAAAGTATCCCCACTCCGTCCTCTTCATTCTTTCTATGTGGGCAGCAACCTCATTCATGCCTATAGGGAGTTGACCTCTATGACTAAGCCTAAGTGGTAAAACGGAGAGGCGTTGGCGTGGTGTGGAAGATGTTCACGGTGATGTATATGCTGTTCATTGCTCTCTTGGATTTACTTTTGGATTTACTGGATTTCATTTACTTTTGGATTTACTGGATTTCATTTTTTTACTGTTTGGATTACTTCAATAAATTGAACTTGAACTAGGGTATAAATGTCCTATAGCCGCCGGGACTCTGTCGGGCTGGTGTAGTTCGCGCCCCCCCTGCTTGACACCCCCACCTTGCTTCCTGAGCTCCGCTGCCCCTCCTGCAGGCCCGGGTGTTGGTGGGAAGCGGGGAAGGAGACTGGTGAACATCCATTCACCGATCTCCTCCCTGCTGAATGGGACCGTGAGCGACACTGATTGCATCACTTATGGGCCCTCAGATGCCATTGCTCGACTGTACACAGCAGGAGGCATATCTGGGAATTGTATTGGTAAGAGGTTTTCCATATGCTGCTACATCTTCCTTAACAGTCGCTTGTTCAGCTTTAAGGATAGACTTAAAGTGACACTATACTCAGGAGGTAAATTCTAAAAATACATTCAAGTACCTTAACTAAAAACAAAAATGTATCTTATTTATGTATCACTCAGCTGTAGATCCTCAAATCATCTCCGAATTGGTGCTGACACTGTCCTTCATTCTGGAGGGGGGCTACTTTTCTTCATCATGGTCCCTGTGTGTGTTGTAAAGTAGTCACCGCTCCCAGCTCGTTCCTGTGTCTACAATCTCATGTTTGGTTTACTAATTTGCATTGAGATTGTAGTCCATCATGGGAGTGAGCTTGGAGTGGTGACTACTTAAAGTGACATTAAACCCTCAGATTTTTTAACATAAAACAATACTGTAATGTGTGCCTTTCTGTAATCCATGGTTGTTTCCCTTCTCTTGCTGCTCTTCCTTCTGTATCTGTTCTCATGCTCTGCAGAACTTCTGTTTTGCAGCAGACTGCCTTGTCTCAGGAATGGATACACAGTGTCTGTGTATACGTTTCTATAGGCGTGTAACCTGAGCCAGCACTACAGGAAGAGGCCCTGAGCTGAAAAGGGAAGTTCTCCCCAAGCATGAGAAGACATGAGGATTTAAAAGGAAGAACAGCAAAGAGAAGGGAAACTACCATGGATTACAGTAAGGCACACATTACAGTATTGGTTTATGTTAAAAAATCTGAGGGTTTAATGTCACTTTAACAACACACACAAGGACCATGGTGAACAAAAGTAGACCCCCTCCAGAAGGAAGGACAGCGTCGGTACCAATTCAGAGATGATTTGAGGATCTACAGCCGAGTGATACACAAATCAGATACATTTTTGTTAATAGTTAAGGGACTTGAATGTATTTTTTAAGAATTAACTCCTGAGTTTAGTGTCACCTTAAAAGGTACTAAAAGATAAAGGGTGTTTTGCTGTAGACATGTATTAAGGGCTCATTCATTCATCCCGTAGTTACATATGCAGTTTCCTGCTCTGAGGAGTCCTCCAGGGTGAAATAGGATATTGCAGAGAAGAAGCAAACCAGCAAAGGCTACTTGATCACAGAACGGCCTTCAAAGGATGGACCCCAGGCAGTCACCCAGATATCCACACATTAGATATTCTTTATGCTAAGAGAGGACCAAGGAGAGGCTACACAAAATGTGGCTAGGTGAAAGCCAGTCAGGTTTAAAGTAGCTGATTTCATCTCTGAGACAGATAAAACCGCAGACTGATGAGATGGATTGAATCATTTTATGTTGAAGCAGAGAGAGCTGATCCCCCCCGCTGGGCTGAAAAAAATGCTGTTGCAGATTTAGAAACCGAGACGGACACTAAAACTCGCTTTTCTGAACAATTTTTTTTCTCCTCACTTGAGGGCTTTAGGTGATAGACTTTTCAATGGGAGAAAAAAATGAATTCGGTAAAAAGAGCTGACCGTTTCTTGATTAATTATCTGCAGCACTACCGTGAAACCTTCACACGAGGCCATATTCACCAACTGCGTAGCAGTTACAGTTCATGTTTACTTTCCTTAGAGCTAAATTCTAGATGGATATAAAAGAAAAAAACGCAGCTCTGTATTTGTTATAATTATACTGTATTTCTTTTTAATACACCTAGTGTACGTATATGTGACCTGTTATCAGCCTCTTGCACTCCCTGCACAGCAGAGCCTCAGACTTGGAGGACAGAAAAAGCAGCCAATCAGTTTCAGGCCATTCTCTGATGGATGGCTAAAGGCCACCATGACGATGGCTCACCCACAGGGGTGTAACTACAATTCATGGGGCCCCACAGTAAAATTGATGGTACCTCCCCAACCCAGCAACCTCTCTCTGTAACACCTGCAGTCTCAATTGGGACAACAGTGTAGTTGAACCTAACATAAAGTATAGTTAAATCAAGGACAGACAACTCCCGAACCTCATTTACCACCCCAGCCAGCGAACACTGAACATTGGGGTTTAGTAGTCTGTAAACAAAAAAGAATGGATGACCAGAAGCTCTAAATGCAATAAATCTACTCAGAGATGGGGAGATGCAAAGGAGATCTGTGACTTGGGACAGCAAGATCCCAAAGCATGATCCTGTGCATCTAACCTCAGCTCTTCTGGAATGGTGACATCAGAAGACCTCCTTAGTGGGGCCTCCTTCCCACCCTTGGGCCCCATAGCAGCTGCACAGGCTGCTATGTCTATAATTAGAATGGATGACCAGAAGCTCTAAATGCAATAAATCTACTCAGAGATGGGGAGATGCAAAGGAGATCTGTGACTTGGGACAGCAAGATCCCAAACATGACCCTGTGAATCTAGCCTTAGCTCTTCTGGAATGGTGACATCATACGACCTCCTTAGTGGGGCCCTCTTCCCACCCTTGGGCCCCATTACAGCTGCATAGGCTGCTATGGCTATAGTTAGAATGGATGACCAGAAGCTCTAAATGCAATAAATCTACTCAGAGATGGGGAGATGCAAAGGAGATATGTGATATGGGACATCAAGATCCCAAAGCATGACCCTGTGCATCTAACCTCAGCTCTTCTGGAATGGTGACACCAGACAACCTACTTAGTGGGCCCCCTTCCCACCCTTGGACCCTATAGCAGCTGCATAGGCTGCTACGGCTATAGTTACGCCACTACTCACCGATAAAAACTAATGGTATCACAGCACACACATGCAATAGTAAAGGACCCAGCAGGTATGCAATTGCTTCAAAGGCTGCATACCAGCTTCATATTATGTTGGAAAAAAACAGATCAGTTTAAAGGAAGCTGTAATGGTTTTGGGTCACGTTTATTGTTATTTTTAATAACAATTATTATTTTTTGGGCCCCTCTTACCTTTTAATATACACCTTCATCTTAATTTCTGATGTCATCAGGAGCTGGCTGTCTCTTCCTGGCTCAGGCAGCCACCCCCTGATGATGCACTGCCATCCTCCGGCCCCTGTATGGAAGCTGATGTACTAGGAGGCTTCAGGAGTGGAGGAGATGCCATTGACGCCTAGGCTGGCATGTAAAAAAAAATCACCATTTTAGATTGTGGAGGGTAGGATTCCACTCAAATAAAATGTATTACTGGAGTGAACGTTCCACTTTAAATTTTATGCTATTCTATACAATTTTCATACACATTCTTATTTTACAAATAAACATGTAATACATGAGTGCATGCTATAGAGAAGGACCTGCTCCATGTGTGGAAGCAGTAGTCTCTTTGCAAAGGTCCAGCATGCTCCCTGCTAAGTTTAGAATTCTTCAATCGGCAGGGAGCATGAGCTTTACTGACAGGAGAGCTATAGGCCTGCTTTAGTATGGGGTGTGCAAAGCTCATGCCCCCTGCTGTTTAAAAGCTCTAGCTTGGCTGAGCTGGGGGCATGTTGAACTTCTGCAGAGGGACCGCTGCTTCCACACGGAAATCAGAGGCCCTTCTTTGCAGCATGCAAAAATGCCGGAGAACCGACATTTCTACCAGGATTTGGCTGCTTTCGAAAAAAAAACAAACAACCATTGCACATTTTGTTTTAATCCACCTGGGATATCTTTAGCCGATTTAAAATGAAAGTGCAATTGGGCTTTGGATAAGATAAGATACTTTATTGTATACAAGACACAGTAAAAATGTATTTGCCATCTACCTACTCCAAAGCACCATCATAATTCTTTTCACATATAACAAAATGCTGTAAGCATACAAATAAAATGAAATTCATATTAAATACAATCGCATCGCAGCACCCCTTATAACTGCTTCCCAAAATGCATGTTAATCTTTAATTATCCCGGATTTCTTTAAAAGCCAAAATCATAATTACCCAGAAATTGCCCTGTGGGGTACTTCCTTTAAATTCTGCCATACCATATTTTTACCCCTTTAGCTTTTCGATTTAATTGTACCCGGTATTGACCGAACTTCCACCTGCCTGTGATGAGGCAGCTGAGGGACATTCTAGAACAGCATGGGGCTCCGTCGACTTTACCTTCCTTTTCATGTGTAAAGGACAAGCAGTGCTGGCAAATCGAATGTTATTTTTCTGAGAGCCTGAAAATAATCTCATTGCTGAAAATAATGATTGTTATGGCAAATGACACATGTTATAGCTCAGTGAATGGTTCTTAATCCCTGTCTCTATCTTGGCACAAGTGCTAGGCAGAATTGCGTTTTACTTTTCAGCTCACCGCCTGTGCCAAGCTGTAGAGGACCCCAAAGCCGGGCAGACCAGACAGATCTAAGTGACATCTAATGATCTGAGGTATGCTGCCCTATGCTCAGTTCTGAGGCTCAAGGCCATTAATATTTTTATATGAAACCTGGTCACTTCTCCACCCCTAGCCTGTGATGGGCTGGACAGTAAAGGAGCAGCAAAAGAATAATGAGGTTGTGTTTCTGCTCTCTCCAGCACATCTGTAGGTAGGACACATGATTGGCCCCCAGTACTGCCCTTCCTTCTCCCAGTCTGAGTGCTTCTGCACAGGAGATTAAAATAATGTGAATTCAGGTTTTTATATTAGGTTCATTTAAATACATTTCAGGTGCTTTAATCAACACATAACTCCATTCATTTTTTTTTTTTTAAAGCTGCCTAGAGCAGCCTTTCTCAACCAACCTCAATGGTGCCTCGAAATTTTCATACAGCATCCATTTCCATTTTGCAGGATGGCTTTTGATGTGCTGGGTGAATTCTGATGTAAAAAGGTAGTGGAGCGGGGAGGGTTTTGATATAAAAAGGGAGCTTCTGATGTGAAGGGGGGCTCCTGATGTGAAGGGGATCTCCTAATGTGAAGAGGGGTTCAGATGGGAAGAGGTCTCCTGATGTAAATGGTGGGGGGTTCAGATGTAAAGAGCTGTAAAGCTGGTAACAAATTGATGAGTGCGTTTGCCATTTGTTTTGCTTGACAGATTTAAAAAGGACTCCTGATGTAAATGGGTGGCTTCTAATGTGAAGGGACCTCGTGATATGAAGAAGTCTCCTGAAGTGAAGGGGGACTAGTGATGTAAAAGGGGAACTCTGGTGTAAAAAGGGAACTCTTTTTTTGTGTTCTTGCATTGGGTCCCCCCTTAAAATCCATACCAGACCCTTATCTAAGATAAGGGTCTGGTATGGATTTTGAAGGGGCCGCACGTCCTTTTTTACATTTACCTATTGTGCATTTTTAACTGGGGTGCCTCGAGATTTTGCATACTTTTAAAGGGTGCCATGACCGAAAAAGGTTGAGAAACGCTGCCCTAAATTTCATCTTTAAGGTTCTTGATGCCAAAATGAAAAAAAAAAAAAACTTGTAATGATGACTACTAATATTAAAATTACTATTTTGTATGATGACTACTGTTTCCTGGGTATTGCCAAAAGTGGCTTGAATTTTTTAAAATTATTTATTCCTACTTTGCGGATTGTCTGTTCCCTTTACATGTATTTGCTGACCTTGCACATTGCACCCCATGGTACATGCTGATAAAATAAAAAAATACTTAGTGATTTGCACCATCTGTGTTGAGTCTTGGAAAACATCATTTACACCCATGGCTGACTTCATACAAAGCTATGTAGACTAAAAACAACAGTTTACTGGCCCACACAAGGGTTCTCTCTTGAGAGACGTCTTGTACCATGTCTTGATGTAAAGGCTGTTTTTTCCCAGCATCCTTTGTGCTCTGAGCTTGTCACATACCTTCTAGAAGGAGCCGTGTTTACGTGTCATGTCATGGCTGTTTTCTCTACAGTGTAGCAGAACCCAGACTGTTTACTTTAGAAACAAATGACGCCATTTTCCATTTAAAAGTAATGTTGTATTTTGCGCCATGGTCATTAGAGACAAACCCCACTGCAAAGAATAACCTATATGGACTGCAGTGAAATAGTTGAAATCTGTACAATGTACAACACATCAATTATTTTTGATATTGTACTCAAAACCGGACACTCTACTACTGAATTTCATTGATTTTCACTTCAGCAGTAAACGGACAGGGGAACTGGTGCTTGTTCAAACTTTATCTGTGAATACTTTTTTTGCTATGGACTTTACAGATAATAATATAATTTACAAATAATAATAATCAGAAGAAGAAATATTTACATTTTATGCATTTGAAGTAGCCATTGGGTTGCCACTAATAATATAACTCCTCTACATTGGTCACGTCTTTCTGCCTTGAGGGGGGGCCCTGCGCGGCCCCGAAAGCGTCGGCTTATTTGGATGTCTGTGACGCTTTTGTCCAATAAAAGGGACATATTCATCTTTATTATCGAGTGCTGGTGATTTGCTTCCTTTCCTCTACATTAGACATGTAAGCTGCGGAAAAATTCAATATTTCGGGATTCGGATCTGAAATTCAATTTGGTTCAGGTTTCGGATTCGGACAAAATCTGAATTTTCGTTCGTTTCGGATGAGTTTACGAATATTCGTAGCAAGTACCACAGAAAACCATCTACAGATATTAATGCTAAAGCTGAAGCTCCTAGACCCGAATGGCATTCGGAATCTGAATTTCCAAATTGCATTTGGGAGCTCTCGAATGCCATTCGGGTCTGGGAGCCATATACATATAATACTAAAGCTGAGGCTCCCAGACCAGGAAATTCGGATCCCGAATGCCATTCGGGTCTAGGAGCCTCAGCTTTAGTATTATATGTATATACGGTATATGGGTCCCATGTTGCCGTAACGGAAATTCGTGTTCAGACCCATTCAGATGCATTAAACCGAAAAACGCATCTGATTGGCTAGAAAAATGTCCGATTCAGTTTCATTTTTGGAATTTCTGAAAATTTGTATGGATTTTGATTTGGAACAAAAGGAATCGCGCATGTGTACTGTGCATGCAGGCAATGTCAGAAGCCCAGAGAAGCAAATAGCACTTACTTACTGGGCTCCATTCATGCCCCGGTGTCTTGCTAGGACTAGAGGCTTGTAAGGCTGCAGCGATAGGACATGCTGCAGCAATAAAAGGTCACTGCTCTCTAGAACAGCGCTTGTCACTTATAAGAGAGCCTCAAATGTGGCCCCAAACCGCTCCAAATGGACACACAAAATATTCAGTATACAACAGAAGACTGTCACAGGCTTCAAACATACTAGAAGAGATGATGAGAGACTCCATATATGCAACAGGGGTGGTCAGAGACTGACAACACACTACATGAGTGGCCTGGAGACTAAAGAAACACTAAAGGAGATGATCAGAGACGGGGTCACGCTACATGAGACTGTTAGAGATCACTGTCATTATAGCCTCTTTACAAATGAATGCTTCCACTACTGAATGCTGGGTTCTGCAAAGGTCCATAAAAAGCAAATACCAAGGGCTGCATCAATAAACACTAGACTCGAACCTCTCCAGCACACTGCTGAACTAGTACCACCCATGTGCAGCCCCCTTTATCATTTTTCTCCTGATTGGCCGGGAAAAGTCTTGTGGAATACAGCAGTCTCCTCCTAGACATGCCCACTAATCAATCATAGGCCACAGGATGTCTCTAGAACCCTTTATAAACAGTTTCACCTTGCAGAACTAATAGAAGTTAACTGCTGTCTCCCACGGTACCTCGTTACAGATATTCAAACCTACCCATTATCTTCACACCTGCTGGAAATGCTCGGAGGAGAGATAGACCAAAAGAAACCAAGCTTTTCCATTTTTCAAAACATTATCGATAAACAAATTAATTAAAGGAGAACTATGAGGTGAGTGCTTTTCACTCACCTCATAGTTCTAGCCCACCTGTGACAATGAGACTGTCACAGGTCGGCTCAGTAGATCGGGAGGTGACATATACCGGCGTTCGCTCACCTCTCGATCCTGTCACGGCTCTCTGCCGTGACAGGGGAGGGGCTGGATTCCCCCCTCCCCGCTCCGATCCGCCAGCGCTGACTGGCGGAACGGACGGGGGAGGGTACAGCTGTCTCTGCCTCCAGATAGGCAGAGCCAGCTGTTACTCACGCAGCTGGGCGGATCTCGACATCGATGTCGGGATCCGCTCCGGCTGCGGCGTCTCAGTATTCCGCGAGCTGTAGCACGCGGTATACTGAGCTTAGGGTAACGGGAGGACGCTAGTTTGTGTCCTCTGGTTACCCTAAGGAGAACTATGGGGAAAAGCCCTGACCCCATAGTTCTCCTTTAACTCTCCCCCTTTTTTGACTGGATGAATAAAAGGCATGTTTAGCCTCCCCTGCTGATCAAACAAGCTGTGCGGCTCTGTGTACTGTACAAAAACAGCTAGTTTGTAGCATAGCAATTTGCATAAGTTATTTTTACACCTTTGAGTTTTAAATATTTATTACTCCATCTGCAGCAGGCGTGAACAAGTGATCAGCCCCGATCTCTTTATAAGTGGAATTTTAAAACTTTTTTATCTAGAAAAGAAGTCACACATTTGTTGCAGACGTCGGCCGAGTTGAATGTAGGGTGAATCTTTTCTTCTAATACAGTGTGCTACGTTGTTCCGTACTGCCCGGATCAGTTTGGGGTCGCTATAGGCCAGCATCCCTCTTCCTACACAGTTACGGTTCTCACATCAGCTTCCACCCTTTGTCTCTTGGGAAATCTGTTCCGGTAAAAGTGTTATAAAAAGAACTCGAGGCGCAGTCTTCATGCAACAGTCTGTAGTGTCTGCAAATGTTAAATATTTATAATATATGTAATTAGTATGCACCATAGCTCTAGCAGCTGATAATTTACTCACACCCTCATTTACTAGGCATAATTAGACAGGTCAAGGCCAACTTGACAGTTGTGTTGTCGAACAGAGAAGAGCTAACTAAAAATCTATCACAATCCAGTTCATGGCATGAATATCAGGTGCAATTGATTTTCATTGCATGTTAAGATGTATTTTCTTTACAAAAGAAGAATATTTGCAAAATTGTACATTTTTCTTTTTATGGCCGCATACAGGTTAAAACTCCACTTGTCAACCCCATAGGACAAATCTATAGATTATGTTTTCCCTTACAGTGCACCTATGCCCAGACTATGGACAATAAACTATTTACATATTATTGACAAGTCGTAAGAGAGCTTTGAAATGAACCATCCCTGACCTATCTAGCTGCTTTTAATGTGAAGTAATGCATTCTCAAAAATCTTCAAACAGCACAACAAAGACTAAGGGGGTTATTCACTATTGAGCTGAAGGATAAAGCCGTAGCTTCGACTGATCCTTCGGCTCTCTTCGCCCCCGCCGGAGGCCTTCGGTTTGGTCGAACCGAAGGGCTGCTGTACGGGCTATTCACTATAGCCCTACAGCAGGCAAAGTCGGTCGAGCGGCTCAGCCAAGCCGAAGGCATATGCTTCGGCCTGAATAAGCCGAAGTGACAGCCGAAGCGGGGCGAACGGGCTGCCGAAGGCCGACTGTTTGCCCAGCAAATGACAGATGGGCGGAGCCAGCTGGGATCTCACGGCTGGCTCCGCCCAGTTGCAATGACAGATCAGCATCCCAATTGTTATTCATTGGCCGGGACCTGCTAGAAGACTCTAAAAGGTGCCAGCCAATATGAAGCAGTTGGGTGGAGCTAGCTGTCACCACTAGCTCCACCCAATTGTTTTTGTTTGTTTTTTCATTTCTTTAAAATATCTTTATTTATTTTTTAAATTTTACTATTTGTTTAAATTTTCTAAATAATTTTTCTACTTATTTTTTTCCCCCCTTTCATTTCACTTATTTTCCATTCTGCTCGGTAACACAGAGGTACTGAGCAGAATAGCCGAGCCCAATGCCACTTGGCGGCATTCAGCTATTCACTTACTGCCGTTCGGTCCCTATGAGAATAGAGGCGAACGGCAGCGAGTGATCTGCCGTAGCTTCAGCACAGCCGATCCAGATGTTGGATCAGCTGAGTCGAACTCCTCCTGCACTTCAGCTCAGCCAAACAGCCGAAGGCCGAAGTTCATCTGACTGAAGGCAGCCAAAGTACGGCTGATTTTAGCCAATGTACGGCTGAAATCAACCGTACAAGCCAGAAGGGACTAAAAATGGCTAAAAATAACTGTCACTCTTTTGAAAACATGTATCCTTATCTTGGTACATTAGTGTTGTAAATTGAGCCCTTTACATCTATATAAATAAAATGTAAAAACATCAGCTAAAGAACTTGTAAACTTGACCCCAAACCATTATACAGTAGTTTCCCTTTAAGCTATAATTGACCTTGAGCCAAGGAAAAACATTGACATTACCCCCAAAAAATTATTGCACCTGCTTTCATTTAGAACATTGGCAGCTGTCATCTGATTCAGCAAAATTTCTTTCTTTCTGCATTCACATGCATAAGGTCAGTTATGATTCATCTTTTCGTGTTTTCTATTTTTATACCATTCTGCCCATGGTAAATATCTTTCTAAGCACAACAGTAGACCCCTTTGTTACCGGTTGTGTTTTTCCTCTTTAAGACATTGTATTACAGCCTAATCTCTTCATTTCACTTCTGCGTGCTCAGACCGTCCACAGGGAACTGGAGACGGCATGAGATTTCAGGAACACCTGTGTGGACTCGACGTTTAACCATGTCACTCCTTTGTATGCCTTTGGTCAAATTAGCAGTGGCAGTGTCCAGATTTCTATTCTAACTCTGCAAACATGAATGTCTTTTAGTTAAAGTGACATTAAACTCAGGAGTTAAACCTTAAAAATGCATTCATGTACCTTAACTAATAACAAAAATGTATCTTATTTGTGTATCGCTTGGCTGTAGATCCTCAAATCATCTCTGAATTCATGCTGACAGTGTCCCTTCTTCTGGAGGGTGGCTACTTCTGTTCCCAATGGTGCCTGTGTGTGTTGTAAAGTAGTCACCGCTCCAAGCTCGCTCCCGGGATGGACTACAATCTCAATACAAATTAGTAAACTGAACGTGAGATTGTAGTCCATCACGGAGTGAGCTTGGAGCGCTGACTACTTTACAACACACACAGGCACCATTGGGAACAGAAGTAGCCACCCTCCAGAAGAAGGGACACTGTCAGCATGAATTCAGAGATGATTTGAGGATCTTCTGAGAACGCCAGACATGGGCGTGTACATGGAGTGTGCAGGGGGTAACACCGAAACCGCAACAGAGGGTGCTGTTTTTTTATTCACTGAGCCGGTGGAGTGATAACAAAGAACTCTGTGACCGGCTCAGCGATACAGAGCGCAGCAGCACTTGCCACTTACATTCCTCACATAAAACAGGTGCAGTCCTTGGTGCCTGGAAAGCTGCAAGAGAGCATGGCGTCAGCTTCCAAGGTTTCCCATCCAACCAGGTGGGGGGGTCACATGACCACCTGCCAGGCTCCCTGCTGCATTGCTGCACCCCTGTTGGAAGAGGTAAGGGAAAGTTGAAGAAATGGGAATCCAGGATGCTTCAGGTCTGTGTATGTATGTATGAATTTAATATATATATACAGTATATATTTATATGTGCACATGTGTGTTGTTACTTTTGTGTGCACACCCTAATGCATTAGGCTGCACAAGCCTATGACTCCAAAGTTTGGTGACAACAATAGCTCAGCTAAAAATCCAAGTTCATCTTATTGTGGTCACAGCCAAGGTGATCGCAGACATTAGTGAAGCCATGCCATGGATTGAACACCTGCTGCAATTCATCCAAAAGACCATAGTATTGGTTTCTATAGCAATGGATCCTTTTATTGTAGGATTTCACATTTTGAATTATTTAATTTTGTTTCTCTGGTTCAAAGCGAACACAGGTTCACTTGGCTAGGTCAAAAATATCCTCCTTTAGTAAGTCACCCCAATAAAATAAAAAATGTACATATCACACTGATGAGTGCACTCCTCTCGTGTAAGAATGTTCACAGGGTTAAATTGACAGCACTGCACAGAGCAATAGAGCTTTGGCTGACAACCTGTGCTGACCCTCCCTCTACCAGCCAGGGTTCTGCTGTAAAAAACATTACAGAAAGCTAATATTAAGATGTATTCAGGTTTTTATACTAGTTGCATTAGTTAATTAAATGCATTAATTCGACAGAGAACTAAAACTAAATGGATGTTTTAACATATTTTTTTATCTGCACGTTCGGCTTTAATTTAGCATTTTGCTCTTTCTTTAGCTGGAGAGCAGGGATTAAGAAGCCGCCAATGGAAGGCATTGAGCAACAATGTAAATAATCTAAACGCAGTACAGACCGGTGGACATTCAGCACAAATAGCCGGCGGACTCCCTCCGGCACATGGCTCTGGCAGCTCGTCCGCGGGATTAGCACAAAACACAAGCAGGCGGCACAAGCGCTAATAATCCTGATTTATGATTTTATTTTAGCAGACCTGGAGCATTGTTACACGGGGAAAATTGTATGCTGGCACTACAAGGACCCTTAGCTTATTAAAGTCATAAATCGCTTCGGGACACGGCTCTGCCAAAGCAATGGAAGACTTACTTGTGGGTTTTTTCATTTAAGTACCCCAATTATGACAGACTGCCAAGAATATTCTCCGGCTTCCAGCGTGGCTCTTAACCTAAACACTGTATAAGGACAGCAGGATTGTGCTTTCTGAAGCTTGAATCACATCTCTTTTTTTTTATGAACAAGCATTAGTGTCAATGGTACTCATGT
>NW_017306431.1:1275636-1275967 GCF_000935625.1 Nanorana parkeri
CAGAGCACTTTTCACTTTTCAGTTAAGAGCTTATTGATTTGCCAATAAATCTCTTATTATGATACTGAAATTATATGTACGTTGTTTTCTTTTAGGACAAACAATGATGTTCTTTCCAGGTATTGTGCGCCATAAATTGTTTGTTCTCTAGTAAATCAATTCGGTAAGTAATGAGGCATGCCTAGTGTGACTCAGTGTGCCCTGTTTGTTTATTTTAACAATGGTTTCAGTTCACAAAGTTCTAAAACTCATTTTTTTTTTAGTGCTGGGTAGAATTGGAAATATTCACAATCCCTGTATGGTTTTTTTTTATAATTCCTTTTAAAGGAGA
>NW_017306431.1:1276154-1293033 GCF_000935625.1 Nanorana parkeri
GGGGTGTGTGGCCAGCACCCGGGTGACACCATTGGAGGGGTCAACTACAATCCATATACCCATTAATTACACTCCTGACCGCTTATCCATATTAGGAATGGTTGGATGCATCGACAGTCGACGGATTGCTGCCGTCCAGTAATACAATAAAGCATGGACACTGGCACTCCAAATGTGGAAGTACATCTATTTATTGACGCACGTGCAAAACATGCTCATTGCAATGAGCATGTTTTGCACGTGCGTCAATAAATAGATGTACTTTTACCTTTGGAGTTCCTGTGTCCATACTTTTTTACCATTGGAGGGGTGACACCAAAATGACTGTCAGTCATTAAAAGTCGGGCACTCTGTCAGGGACTGAGAGCCCGACAGTGTCAGGAGAGAGGAGGGGATCCGGCGGCATACCTCATCTCGCCGGGTGAACGTCCCCTCCTCTCTCTGCGGCGTCCATCACAAAGATGGCGCCGGCAGGCTCATCTAGATGACCATGCATGCGCGACGACGTCACTGTGGGGTGTCACCTGGTCTCCACTCCAGGTGACACCCAGGCTCGGAACGTCCCTGATTTACCCCTATTCTATTTAAAAAGTAAATGTGCAAACACCATACTTCCTGAAACCCATTCTATGTGTTCTATGTGGACAGTATGGCAACTTGCTGACTTGACAAGATTTGCAGGCAGTTTAAGTCACCAAGAAGACTCAGATGTAGAATCCAATGCAATTTTTTCCAACTTGATACATACACATGGGGGTTTATTCATAAAAGTTCCACCCAGTGTCTGTACACTGGGCAGATTTCTTTCGGCACTAGCACCCCTAGATGGCACTGATGAGTATAGGAATTCCTATGCTTGTCAGAGCCATCTAGGGACGCTAAGGCTCTGCAAATGTCAGCTGGGTGGATGGGGGCTACTTTTGTTCCCCATGGTCCCTGTGTGTGTGTGTTGTAAAGTAGTCACCACTCCAAGCTCACTCCTGTGATGGACTACAATCTCAATACAAATTAGCAAACTAAACATGATAGGAGCTAGCTTGGAGCGGTGACTACTTTACAACACACGCAGGGACCATGGGGAACAAAAGTAGCCCCCCTCCAGAAGGAAGGACAGTGTCAGCACCAATGCAGTGATGATTTGAGGGTCTACAGCCGAGTGATACATCAAAAAGGTACATTTTTGTTAATAGTTGAGGTACTTGAATGCATTTTTAAGATTTAACTCCTGAGTTTAGTGTCACTCTAAGTGTAGATAGACCTTCTAATGATGGAGGTCTCTTATGCTCGGGTGAGTTTGGATGCCACCTGGTGGCGGTGGGCAGGAGACCATCACTCAGCTATCATGACATATGGACTATGGATGGTATGATCAGCTTCTTTCAATGTCTTTTCCCCAGATTTAATTTTATTATGCAGACTTATGATTCACGTGGTATATTATTTCTTCAAACGTTTACAAAAATAGGTTTGTCGCATTATTTAGGATAGGAGCTCTAGATTATTTTTACTCGAAATTTTTGATGTTTTTCATGGAGTTACACGGCTGCTATATACGTTTTTCTAGGCTTGTAGAGCGTGGAAATATTTTTTCCTTTATTAAATCTCTTTAATACAAACTTTGCATGCCACAGCACACCTTAATAATGCAACTTACCATGCTTATCCCATGGCTACTGCTGTGTGTGTATGTGATCCATTCATATTATTATTATTTTCTTATCTTCCATTTCAAGCATAGACATACGCAGTTTACTACTTCGCAAAGACAAATCGGAAAGAACTGTGCTTGAAATTGACACCGATCCTTCCCCACATCCGACACAAGTGTCACTAATGAATTTTGTTGCTAAGAGCCCAATCTTGGCTGCCCGAAATACACAGTGTCAGTCTGAAGCTTCTTCCTCACTGTACGTCTCTGCGATTATCTAGATGTTATACTGGTGTTTACGGTTTATTGGCCTCCTTCCCGGGGATTTTACAGTGATTATGGACCATTCCGAGGGTATTTAAATAGCTGGCATGGCACGTGTGCAGCAAGCAGCTGCTGGTAGCCAGCTAGAGGGCCCGTCTGCTTACTGCATCAACAGGATGTTGGCGAAAATCCTTTGTCACATTATATGTGACACAAGTGAAAGTTTTAAAAAAGATACAGGTAATTCTAATATCTGTTTTTTTAAGTGCATTACTCAATGGTGTCCCTAGCTGCCTGAGACAGGGGAGGATGCTAGTGGTGCACACTAATGGTGCTCTGGCCAGGTTCCTGGTGGTGCACCACCTAGCATACTGATGTCACTGGTTGCACTGGCCAAAGTGTCCCTCTCAGCTCTTGGCAACCAAAGATGTCACTGGTTGCCAGGAGCTGAGCAGGACACCAGGTAGTGTGTCCCAGGTAGCTAGGAGTTGGAAGGGAAGATGTGTATTACCCACCTGACCCAAAGAGATGCCGCCTGAGGCAAGAGCCTTAGGCTGCCCTATTCTAGAGATGACGCTGGAGTTAGGTGCTATACTGTATATTATGGAGATGAGGAGAGGGGAAGGTGTTCTGTAAACCAGCAGGGGAGAACTCAGAAGGGACTTTCAACACTGCTTGGGATTCCTGTGCAGTAGAGGCAGCATTGTCAGGTCACAACCGGAAGTTGACTGGATTTCTGGCCACAGGTATTTTTCTGTACTTGCAGCATTTTTCAAAAACAAACCACAAGGAAATGTACATGTATTGCAGACATGTACCGCATATGGGTTTTTTTTGCCCTGACATACACATTAATTCCCTTTAGGTTTACATTCTCCCCCCTGGAAAAACATGCACACATGTTAAAATGCAAATTTCAGGCCTAAAAATGGCTTAAAACCACAAAACAGAAATGTTTTATGAAAGCAGAGGACCTGTACAATAAAAATATGGTAGTTGAATTTTTATGCCACATGATATTTACAGCATATGTTTTTCAAGCCTATATTTTTGTTTAAAAAAATGAACCACTAAAACTAATTTTAGTGCACGCCTGCACAATATAAATCACCTTTTTTTGTGCAAAATGTAAAAGTTAAAACTGTGTCGAGTAAAGAGATACCAAATCTGTCAAACCTTAAAATTTTGTGGCCAACAGTGCAGCAGTGAAAAAAATTACCTTCCATAGACGAAGCTTTAACCTTTACCGCTCATTAAATTAAAGTTAAGCTTTAATCATAAGGGCTCTAGAATTGTTCCTCTCACTCATAACAAACATGTCTTCCGCAATTGAGGTTCATGCATACGTATGTAAATGCATCCTGGAGGGATGTATGTTTTTGCTTTTTGTAATTGATTATATTCAAAAAAAATTGTTTCTTTAAATTTTTTTTACTTTGAATCCATTACAAGGGGGCTAACAAGCCAAATATGTAGCATTGTTCAGTGACAGGTCTGCTATATGGAGTACTGACAGTACTTGATTTGATTACTTTCTTGTCCTGAATTTGACAGCCGCGATCTCTGCTCTGAGCACTTCTGGGCAGAGGTGTATCTAAAACAAACTGCTCCCCTGGCGTCCCGCATAGCTCCTGGCAAGCAGTGACATCACTGATTGCTAGGAGCTGGACGGAAGGCCAGCCAGAGTGTCCCAGGTTGCTAAGAGCTGGGCGGGGAGATGTGTATGGATCTTATGCATCTCCCCACCCAGCTATTAGCCACCTGGGTCACTTTGGATGGATTCCCGCCCAGCTCCTGGCAACCACTGACATCACTGGTTGCTACTTGCTAGGAACTGGGCAAGAAGCCAGCCAAAGTGTTCCTGGTTGCTAAGACCTGGATGGCGAGATGTGTACAGGAGAGGGGTGGGGAGAGGTAAAAAATTCAGCTGTCTCCATGGGTCTGCGAACTTCACTGACGTGCACAGCAGCTTTCCCCCTGTGGTGCCTAGGGCATGTGCCATATCTGCTATACCTTGGATATGCCACTGCTTCAGGGGGTCACAACTCCATACCTCCCAACTTTTTAAGATGAGAAAGAGGGCACCTTCCAACACAATGTAGTTAGGCAATGGACATCCCCCTGCAATGCCTCCAGGTATACAGACCATTAAGGATTTATATGCCAAAAATGATTGTTAAACCCAGAATATTTTTTTCACCATTTTTTTTTCATGTTCTGACTTCTCCAAAAAGCAAAATTCAAAAAACAAGCCGTGGATTGCCTCACTATAGACACCCTAACTGCACCCCTCACCCTATGATACGTAGAGTGAGAAAAATAGGAGGAAAAGAGTAGGGTTTGCGGAGGGGTATGATAGACCATGCATAAACAATTATAGATATATAAAAAAATGTCAAAATTAATTTAAACAAACATATAAATAGATACAAATTTATTACAATACATGATTCATGCAATACTTGAAAAGGATCCTGTGTGTACATTCATAAATCTTATTAATATGTTTTTGCTAACATGATCCGATTAAATAATACTGGTGTTGGTTCAATAACCAGTAGTATATCTAACTTGTTAAGTCCCGACGCGTTTCGCTGATGTCTTCTTCAGGTGACCCTTATTTTTTGATCTAAAAGAAAGAATATATATGTATTTTGTGTTTATACAATCATCCTCTAGGGATGTAGTGGTGTATAATTAGATATGTAAATTTTTAATGAATAAACGTATTTTCTAAGATAGACACATCATCATGCGCAGTTGAACAACACAAAATTCACAATGGTGGCTATTGAAAACTTTTTTTCACTGTAGATGAACGGTCCAGAGGGACATGATCACCTGGCACTCACCATGCACATTCACTGTATGGAGTAGGACCGACGTTTGGAGGACCAAGATGATGAGGGCCGGGTGAATCCAACCCTCCCAAATAGGTCCCTCGTCACACCTGGGACCTTGAGGCGATGCGGAGAGAAGTAGCCAGGGAGATTCCCTGCAAGCTTAGCTGGTTATTGGCTGATAAGGGAAAGTGATCCTTTTTTATCACCCTGTTTTTCTCCAAAAAGCAAGCAAGATAATGAAGAGATAAGGATAAGGTTTTAGTGCAGAATAACACTTTTGGTGTTAGGGTTAGTCAAATAGAACATAGATATCTGTACATCAGACCACAAAGAGGGACAACTGAGGAGCAAAGAGGGACAGAGGGATTTGGGAGTCGAAATGAAGGACAGTTCCTCCAAATGAGGGACAGTTGGGAGGTATGCAACTCAAAAGGAGGGTCAGGGTATCCCCAAGCGTTACTCGGGTTAGAAATTAAATGTTAACCCTTCTTACATTGCATTCCCAGTGTGAATGACTTTGAATATGAATGAGTTAATACCACGGAGGTTAAAAGATGGGGTGCAATCTTACTATGTACAAACTTGCAATACAAGTAGCATAATGCTGTCATATAAGGAAATATGTGCATTATTCATTTCCCTTTCCACGTATTTGTCAGATTCCTTTTCCTTTCCATTTTAATGACTACCAGATTGTAGTTTAGATCCTCAAACCTTTTTTTTACATCCCTTTCTCTCTCTCTTTATAATCTGTACCCCCTCTGTTTTCTGAAGTCAGAACACCATTAAACTTCAGTTTTCTAGCACAACTGTATGATGGCTCGGGGGAAAATCACAGTACTGCCTTCCCACCCACCCACCATCAAACTAGTTCTCATTTGATTGTCTTCTGAAAACAATAAGAGGTGTCTCATACCTAACCATAACCCCCCTCCCCCCCACACCCTCCCCAATCTCTGGGTGACAAGGCACATCTTTGTTATAATTTACTCATCTCCAGCTAGAATAAAATTGCCACTCTTGTGCACGCTTGACAAAATCCCCGGATCTTGTCTGTCTTCCTAATTGCCTGGTGTCACCCAGTCGATGGCAGCGAGACTTCTGCACCCTTGACACTTCGCAAAGACAGGCACAAGGCTTCGGCTGGCACTGATTGAGATCAGCGACTTAATTAAATTTTTGCTAACACCGGGGACAGGCGAGTGTTGGTGCGGAGGTAGGGACGGGGGTCCGCTGACAGCTGATCTCGATTGCAGTAGAAAGCGGAGTGACAAAGTGCATCACAGTGCCAGTTTGAGGGGCGCTGACAGCCGTGTGGGTGCGGTACAAGAGGAGACGCCGCGCAGCACCACGTGACAGCTGTGTAGGTGCCTGAGATGGTGCATGACAATACATCAATTATTGATAGGAGCAGAAATGTAATTATTATTTCAATAGAGTTCTTAGTCCGATGGGCACCATGAGCACACAGAGGGAAAGAATAAGCACTTTTATGGCTTGGGTACATGGAACATATTGTCAGCCTGGGTCTCATTTGTGCTCAGGGGAGGCTGAATGGAGCTGAACTGCTGTCAGTTGTAAAAACATCACTTAAGCCAATGGCAGAGGGAAAGCAATTGCCGCTGCGACTGAGGACTGCTGCAGGGGTAGTTCCCAACCCCATTCGCTTTATTGTCTTGTAGTTTACAGTTCGGCAGAATATGCCAAGAGGAGGGGTGCTGCTACAAGATCCTCAATTGCACACCCATGCATGGTTGTAGCTCAGGGCTGTCACAAAGCCCCCCTGCTATTGGTCATGCAATGTTACGGATCACATGACCAAATGCATGGGACTGATGGAGAAGCCTCCCTGAACTTTAAGCCAGGACCTGTCTATTAGACATGTGCATTCGGATTAGGACAAACCTGCAAATCAACGAAATTTCGTTGATTGGGCGGTTCTTCCAAATCCGAAATAACAAATTTATTATATGCCAGAATATACTAAAACTATATTCTAGCATACGTAATTCCGTTTGCAGAACGTGAGAAGCAAGGGAGGCCGCCCTCGTCATCTCAGGCTCTTACTAGGTAGTACGTGACACACACTGTGCGAATTTTGTCCGGTCTTCAAAATCGTCCGAAATTTGCACAGTGTGTGCTGCAGTCGGCACCCTTTCAGTCGGCATCAAGGAGGAGCTGGCCGGGAAATCTTCCTACCATCGGAGCCGGCAGTCAATGAGCCGCCAGCCTGTTTGGGTAATCTGACAGCGGCTGCCAGCAGGATGCAAACAGCAGGATTCCTCAATGGACACGCTGGTAGTGTTGATGGAGGAATTGGCAGTGGCGTCAAAAGGGGGGGGGGTGCGGCCCGCACCCAGGTGACACCATTGGAGGGGTGACACCAAAATGACTGATTTTGGTGTCACCCCCTCTGAAAAGTTGGGCACTCAGTCATGGACCAAGAGCCCAACAGTTGCAGGAGAGAGGACGGGACCCGGCGGCATACCTTATCCCACTGGGTGAATGTCCCCTCCTCTCTCTGCTGGCGTCCATCACCAAGATGGCCGCGCGTAGGTATGAAATAGATGGCCGGGTGTGCACGATGACATCATCGTGTACGCGCGTGGTGACGTCACGCGCATTCGCGATCACGTCACGCGGGCTGTCACCCGGTATCCGCTCCGGGTGATACCCGGCCTCGGGATGCCCCTGGGAATTGGCTCTATTTTTTTCCTTCACCTTGCAGGTTGAACAAGAAAATGAGCGCAATGTATGGCCAGCCTATGACTCTAATTGGCTGCTACGAGCAATAAGAAGCATAGATCTTCTTTCAGACATTTTATGTTAACAAAGGTCCATTTTTTTTTCTGAAGAAAGAGAAGAGTATGGTAGTATTTGTCTCGGCTGTGAAATTCCCTGGTGTAGGCGAGTTTATTAGGTGTATAGTGAGTCCCCTATGATAACAGTTCCGTAGGATGCCAGTCCCTGACTGTAGACCTTCTCCAGAGCAGCTTAGAACAATTTGCATCTCCATTAATTGAATTACTAATGTAATTAACGTAGGTGAACCACTTTAATTAGGAAGGAGACAGGGAGAGTGACAAGCTGATATAAAGCATCTGGAGTTATACTAATCTTTAATTTTAATTTAAGAAGGAGAATTATTTCAGCACAATTAGTGCTAGTCTCCTGGGATGAGTTGGATGTCTTATTCATTCAGTTTGCACTCTTATAACTATGTTTTGGAAAACCGCCGCAGCCCAGCCATTTAATGGGGGGATGTCATATGACCCATACGGCATTGCAGTCTGCATATGCACATAAAATAATGCAAAGCGTCTTAACTTGGTAACATTTGTGGGTGTCGGCATCTGGGGAGTAGGCGGGCTTCCCCCTCGTTTGCATAAACTGCAGTTAATAATTAAGGTAGGTACCAACCATGATGTTTTGATGCATTGTCAGACTTGCTATGCTTGCAGCGACCCTGTCACCATATGGTCACTTTCAAACTGAGTTCACCATGTAAATGAAGAGCATAAATGATTAGCTCTCTGACAGCCTGTGTCTTCACGCACTGCCAATATTTTGCTCCCCGACCAATGCAGATGTTGCATGCTGTATTCCTTCCCACTGGCTCATACGTAGGACATAAGAGCCAGTGGGAGGAATCACAGCATATGGCGGGGGAATCAGGTATTTAGCACATCTGGAAGTAAACCCTACGTAAACTAAACACTTAAAGTACATCTTAAGGCTCCTGTATGACCTAAACAAGTCCCAAATGCAGTTACTTTGTGATGCACAAGCCTCAAAGTAAACAAAATTCTTCCTTTACCATCCCTGGCTGAGCCAAATCCTCCTTCATTTGTGTCTCACCTGTTCCCCCCGATCAGACACTGAAGCTCACCGTGGGAGGGTTTCAGCAACAGAGGCCATGTTGTCAATCCAGAAATCAGTGGGCGGGACTAGGTGTGGCCAGGTGTTGTTTGACAAACTATAGGACTGTGTATTAACAGTGGTCCTGCCCATGCAACATTTTATGTATCGCACTGTAGCAGGGGCGTCCCCAGGTGTGGTGTCACCTGGTACAGCCGCCAGGTGACACCCACTGGGACGACATGTGTGCAAAGTCATTGCACACACGCATGATGTCATCATGCATATGAGTAATTATGTCACACGTGCTTACCTGCAAGCTGCTATCTTGGTGATGGACGACGGCAAAGAGAGGAGGGAAGGTTTACCCGACGGGATAAGGTATGCTGCTGGGTCCCCTCTTCTCTGGTGCAACTGTCGGGCTCTCAGTCCGTGACCAAGTGCCTAACTTTTCAGAGGGGGTGACACCAAAATGACCGTCGGTCATTTTGGTGTCACTCCCTCCGATGGTGTCACTTGGTGTGGCCCGCACCCCACGCAACTCCCCCCGTGATGCCACTGTACTGTAGTGCAAGCGGGTACAGCCTACATAAGAGAGGCAACTCTGCTCTTAATTCAGGAGCAGTGCAGCATCGTTGCTACATCATCACAGAAGCTTCATTGGATGGATTTCACTGGCAGGATCATCAGGTATTAGAGGGACTTTGCAGTGGGGGAGGGGAGTACAGATGTACTTATAATTACATTTTTTTCTTAATGCGAGGCCATAGTTATATTTTAAAATAAACACTTACCCCAACATTGAATATGAATCCTTTACATCTAATTTGAACCCTAATATTAAACAAGCATCATTACACCAACCTGTGCTTACAGTACAATACTGCAGAAATTACATCATCGCCGCTCTCTGTAGTATGGAAGACTACTCGAAGGGGAAGAAGGAGCAAAACCCCAAGGCCTCAGTTGGAAAACTGCTTTTAAGGTGTATGTAAGGGGATTTTTAAAAATTATATGCAGGTTTACTTTTCACTTCAAACTGGAGACCTGCTTTATAAATAATAAGTAACAGTGACAGAGGTTAGGGCAAACGATAACATCAGGAGATGCTTACAGTAGTTACCTTTTATTCCTATTGATTAAATATTCCTTTAAAAAAAAAAAAAAAAATGCTGTAGGGACTTACCTTAACCTCCCTGGCGGTACGATTTTTAATTTTTTTCATGTAATTTTTCGGTCTATTTTTTTTTAAAATTCTTTTTGTCTTTGCCTGTTTTTTTCTTTTTTTTTTTAATCTCCCGCCGGTTCCGCCCCCCTGCGACGCGTACGCTCGCAAGAAAATGATGTCTCTTTATGTGATCATCTTCTTTTATGTCCTTTTCAGATATCACTTCAGCGCTGGTGTCAGTCTCCGATCCAGCGCTGACTCCTCTGTCCTCCTCTTCGCTGCTGTCCCACAGTGTCTGTGCGGGTGCACGCTGCTCCATAGACTTACCTTGCGTCTCTCCTTGTCTCCCGGCTAAACATCTGAAGGGCGTAGGCGCCCCGCCCCAAGATGCTTTGCAGTCGCCCGAGATTCTTCAGATGTGCGGACTGGAACGCGCGATGAAGACACAGGTGAGTTTAAACCTGTTTCAAAAGGTTTTCATTTTTTTTTAAAGTTTTTGCATATATCTACTGCTTGCTAGCAGTAGATATATGCAAAAAAAACGTGACGGTTTAATAACCCTTTAAAATATATCATATATATAAAACAATAGAATCTATAAAATGAGTTCTATCACTTCCTGTAGTAAGCCCATATACAATAGTTTTTGCAGTAGTGGTCCTTTAAGGGGAAGAGAGGATTCTGCACAGTCAGGGAGGAAGCTGTTATTCAGCTGCCCCTCTGCTGTCTCAATGTTCCCCTAACAGACCTAACAGACTCCCACCGTTGCTTATTACTAATACCTGCTGTCGAACGCTATGTTATTTTCACTGTTCACATATTTTTCTGTTTCAATATTTTTATTTAGTTTTTTTTTAGAAAGAGATACAACCTTACCAAAACAGTACTTTGCAACTGCGGCAATATTGATAATCAAACTAGATACATTATAGTGTACAATGGTAAGGATTTTAGCAACATATGTTTCTTATTTTTTTTATTTATATTACAGCATATATTTTTTCTAACTATTTTTGCTTCTACATTTGATTAAAAGCACGTTGTGTAACCTTGCATTGCTTTGTCTGTATTATATTTTTTTATATTCTTTTTTTTATATTTTATCTTATCCATTTGTCATTTTCTACTTATAATACTTATGTCTTTATAACCTATAATGATCTGTACTTTCTTTATGCTGCATGATATACTTAAAGATGGTCCTAGGCATGAGAGGACATTCTTTATTATGAGAGAGATAATTGTGCATACATGTATAGTACTATAGTTCCTCTACATATATACAGCATAGATGAATAATACAAATCAATGAAGCATAGAAAATATAATAAATACAGAAAGCAAAGTGACTTTACATGCGATGCAGCTGCCTCGTTTATTTGTTTCGATCTGCTGCCTGAGGATTTGGAAGCAATCACGTCATTGTTTTGATATTTTCAAATCTAATCATGGCTGGTAGATTTGTGCCAAAGTAGCGGTTGATGCCAAGCGCTGCGCAAATGCTCCAAATAAAAATGGGAAATGATTCCTGAATCTTTATGAGGGGTTATAGGCAATGCTACAAGGCCTGAATCCAGCCTATCCGTGTCCAGAAATAGCCATATAATCTGAATTATCCCAACACCATCATAGGACAATCTGATCATCTATGTGGACAAGGTAATTGCAATGAACGCGCACCAACATTGTGAACGGGCTGGAAATCACTTAGGCCTCTTTTTGTAGTTATCCATTTATATAGGACAGCTGCACCAGCCTAAAGACACCCTTTTGTCAGGCCATTCACTGCAACAAAAATATTCCATGTGCATTTAACGTGTTTTTTGCATGTTGTTAACCTCTAAAAACCTCCCTTGTGTAGACATCCAAAAGTCATCCCTTCAGTTGATCTGTTCCCCATTACTGACCTTGTTCTATACTATAGTAATCCAAAAATCACTGCGCTAGGAGTGAGTGTCTAGATAACTAGTTGGACCAGCCGCAACAATTGTTCTGTACTATGTCTCTCTGTGTGGAGGCTGCAATCTGGGTAGAGGAGCAGGGCTTTGCTTCTTCATGTCAGAGCTACCCCCCCTCCATGACTGGTGATATGATTTTGCTAGATGAATAATAAAGCAGTAGCAGGATGAGAGGTGCAGAAAGACAGAATCATCAGAACGAAGGAAGCAGGGAGATTCGTGCACTGCAGGTCCTCAGGTACACCTTCCTCTCCAGCAAGGACAGCAGTGATCAGCACATTAATGACATCACCAAATCTGACTCCAAATCCCGTGTGACTCAGAGGCAGCAGTGTCGTAAATCTCACACTGTACTGTAGATACACAGCAATGAGGCTGTAGGTACATAACGTGGACTGTATTTTTTTTTTCGGGAGGAAGTGCAGGCAAATGTAGATTTATGAGGATACTGCTTAGCAGGGCTGTAACTACAGATCATGGGGCCAAAAATATGATGGGAGGCCTCCCTGAAAACCTCTCTGAGCTGTGAGTAACAATGCCAAGATCCCAAAAGACTCCTCTTGTGCATCTAAAGCCGTCTCTACACTGCACTCCAACTCTTAATGATACAGTACTGTATTATCATCATATGTTCTATGTTTAATTTGCCTCAACAACGTAATGGGGCCCCCTTCCAACTCCAGGCCCCATAACAGCCACCTTGGCTGCTATGGCTATAGTTACGCTACTGCTGCTTAGGCATAACTAATAGTTCTAGATGTTTCCTATAACATAGCAAATCTTTACTTTTTAAATTCAGATTCACTTTAAAGTATTTTCACATTTGTACAAATTTACTTTTCATGTCCTTGTTATAGTAATAAAGAAGAACTCCTGGATTCTTTCAAATGAACCCTTGCAGTGGGGCCAAGGGTTAAGTGCTCATTTTGGTCTACGGATGAAAGAAAAGAAAATGTACTCACCAGATCTTTGGCCCCACCTGGCTGCCAGACCAGTCCTCCGCAACCTCTTCTACCCCGGGCTCTGGTGGCCTACGGACCCGTGACATCATCATGTCTAATGCAGATCCATTAAAATTGAGGACACCAAGATGCTTACCACAGCTGGAGCGGAGGGAGAGGGAGATGAGCGGTCACTGATGCAGAACCGAGATTCTGGTGAGTATATCTTCTTTATTTTTACCTAGACTAAAACGAGCACTTAACCCTTGCAGTGTGAGGGCAGCCCCACTGTGAGGGTTAATTTGAAGGTCTTCTTTGAAATATATAGATTTGTAGATCAGTCACTAGAAGGCGCTCTTACCAGCTCAGTGCCATTGGATTTACAACTGCTGAGAGATCAGCCACACAGGGAGTGCATTGTATTTAACGAGCCAGCCGACTCCTAGACTTACATTGTTAGAAGGAACAGTAAAGCACAACCATTGTGTTCAACTGCAAAGCAGGAAGCAAAGCCTGCATAGGTAAGAAACAAATACAGCTGATCCAATGCATATATAAGGACAAATTATACATGAAACAAGAATTTTTATTGATTGCCATGCATTGATTAGATGATTTGCATGATGCTAATCCCTTTTCAGTGATTATTAGATAATGAAAGGACTCTACGTTCCCTTTAAGCCGATACCATCACATATACTGTATATCTAAATTCTATAGATTCCCTTTTGGCAGAAACAACGGAAAATATAATTTGTATAGAACTGAAGGAACAAACGTCCAACTGCAGCTTTGTTAACCATGCCCCAAAATCTCTATTTTTCTATGTAAAAATCCTGCGCTGCTGCACAATTTAGTTTCAGCACCACGGACAGCGAGGGAAGCATTGTCAGTATGTAAAGGTCTATTGTGTGATCTATTTTACTGAAAGCTGCCTAGCAGTTCTGCAGTGTAAATGCCTCACCACCTACACCGACTACATTATCACCGTAGGAGTTTAGTTTTTAGACATCAAAGGACCAGTCAACATAAAAACATGTTTGCCTGACATAAAATGCGACATTTTGTGATATTTCCAAATGCTTTTTTTTTTTTTTCCGTCAGCGTCTTGACAGTATTTGACAATTCCTTTCCTTTGCAAGTTAGTGCGGACTACAAAGGAAAAAATCAGTGGTACCACTCAAATAGCGTGGAATGCTTAGGAGACATTGCACCTTTAAAGTGAAACTAGACTCGGGAGTTAAATCTTAAAAATGCATTCAGGTACCTTAACTATTAACAAAAATGTATCCTTTTTGTGTACTACTCGAATCATCTCTGAATTGGTGCTGACACTGTGAATCATAAAGTCCGCATTGTCAAATTAAATCCAGGTAAAGACAGATTAGACTTTGAAAGAACCTGATGATACCATCCATAGTCCATATATCATGATAGCTGAGTGATGGTCTCTTGGCCACCGCCACCAGGTGGCATCCAAACTCACCCGGGCACAAGAGACCTCCATCATTAGAAGGTCTATCTACACTTAAAGTGACACTAGACTCAGGAGTTAAAGGAGAACTATGGGGTTAAGGCTTATGTGTTCGCTCACTTCCCGATCTACTGAGCCGACCTGTGACAGTCTCATTGTCACAGGTCGGCTTAGAACTATGAGGTGAGTGGAAATCACTCATCTCATAGTTCTACTTTAATGCCACTTCAAGGTACTTGAATGCATTTTTTTTCTATTGCCATCTGTGTCCCATTAAGGAGATTTCCCTTCACTTCCTGTCCCATAGCCACAACTGGAAGTGAGAGAATGTCCCTACAAAGTTAAGGAAATCTTTGTTTTCACTAGGAATGCACCGATACTAGTATCGGTACCGAGTATTTGGATGAGTAGCCCACTACCGCACTACCTGAACTTCTGGTATCAGGAAGCCGGGCAGCGAGTCATTACATGCTGTCCACCTTCCTGATTGGCCAGAAAGCCGGCTACATGCTTCCTCGTCACCTGGTGACGAGAAAGCATGGAGAAGGCTTCCCTGCTAAACAGGAAGCTGGGTGGCGAGTCATTAGTCATATATTCATTGGGACTTCCAGTATCGGTATCGGCAAGAGCATGCGCAGTGGCGAGTCGGTGGGCTTGGGGGCTTTAGTTCTACATTAAAGTAGAACTCCGGGCAAAAGTTTTATTAACCCTTGCGGTGGAGCTACCCCTGCACTTCAAAGGTTAAGTGCTCAATTTTGTCTAGGCCGGCCGGCTGTCACAGCGCTACCAGTGATGGAGGGGATGGAGGAGGTTCCAGGGACTGGTCTGCAAGAGCACTTAACCCTTGCAAGGCGGAGGTTGCCACACTGCAAAGGTAACTTCTACCCGGAGTTCTTCTTGTAAGTGACTGGTGTCCCCGCCCCCCGCAGAGTGTCCTTTATAAAGTGGGTTTAAAATGGAACTTATGTTGCACAGCAAGAAATTATTTTCAAGTTGGAGTCCTCTTCCTTCCTATGTGACTAATCCACATTAGCGCAATCTTAGAAATAGGACATCCAGCATTTTTGTGCATTTACGCACATTACACAGCCCCTTCAAAAAATAGGACATGTTACAATTTGTGCATTTACGCACATTAGTCAGACCCATTGAAATGAATGACAAATGCATAAAATGGCATGTACTCTGTACACAGATGCACCATGGAAAACCTCTTTTCTGGATCAGAGATGAAAGGAGATGTAACCCTCACTGGGCGACATTTCGTTTGCTCTGTGTGCTGTATATGAGAAACAATCGACACTCTTTCTTTCATAAAATAATGCTTTAATCTTTCAAAATAAGCTACTGCTGATGTCCTCCACCTTCTTCCAGCCATTTCCTATCTACTTGGACTCAATCCAGCGTCAGCTGCTCATCATTGCTCTGGACCGGCTTGTGAGCCTGAAGGTCCCCACACACCTTACAATAATCGTACGATAATCGCGGGAAATCCCGCGATCGTACGATTATCATAAGGTGTGTGGAAGCCGTGCAACCTCTAGTACTGTAAGGTCGCACGACTTTAAACTTACGGACATGTTCGAAAACCCGCCGAGCATCGTACGATGTTCGGCGGGTTTGTGGCATGTCCGTACGATAACAGCCGTACGGACGATAACAGCCGTACGCACACTGCCCGTTCGGCATTGCGGTCATCGGAAGCCCTCAGGGGGCGTGGCTTGCGCTCATCGCAAGTACAATCTGCCTATGCAACATAGGCAGATTTTACGTTTTTTTAAGTACCTTACAACCATCGCAAGACAAAAGTCTTGCGATGGTTTAAGGTGTGTGCCCAGCCTTACCTAAGTAATGAGCGTTGGTGCAACTGCTCGTAGTCAAGTGTGGGTCTCCTCCGGGTACTCTGGTTTCCCCCCACACTCCAAAGACATGCTGAAAGGTTAATTGGCTCTGCATGTATGTGAGATGGGGACCTTAGATTGTAAGCTCTCTAGGACAGGGACTGATGTGCGTGTGCAACTATGTAAAGTGCTGTGTAAATTGTCAGCGCTATATAAATATATGGAATAAATGAATAAAATAAATCTGCCTGGAGTTCCATTAAAAGGGGCAATAAAAGAAAGCGGAGCTATCGTGTCTGATTCTGACTACGGAGGAAACTTCACCAATAAAGTGCTTTTACAAGATCCCAGTATCGCTATAATCAGCCTTTTCCTGGACAATCCTTTTAAGTAAAGTTTTGAACCGCAATAGGAGTCTATGGGGACTGTGTACAGTGAGAAATATGTTTTTACATCTGTCTTTACCTTAAAAGCGCATTCTAAGCGAGCCTCCCCTCTTCCTCATTGTATGAATAATTAATCTGCTTTGTGCTTTATAAGACAACTGCAGTCAGAACATCAAAACATTGCATTGTATACCGTATATTAGATATGTGACCTTGATGTGTTTACATTGTGATCTTCAGTAGTACCCAATCTGAACCAATTTAAAGCTGAACTCCGGGCTAAACTAATATTATCTAAATACATGTGTATTCTTCCTTGAATCTTGGTGAGCTTTGTCCAGATCTGTGCAGAAATTCATTACGAAACAACTTTTGCACTTTGCTTCTGTGTAGGAGCTTTCTGTAATAAAGACCGGTCACTACTCTCTCTCCTTGTGCACAGCGGTGTATTTAACTTTGGTGCTGCCCTAGGCAAGGCAGCAACCAACGCCCCCCCCC
>NW_017306431.1:1293067-1396790 GCF_000935625.1 Nanorana parkeri
ACAGCAGAACAATCGCCCCGCACTGACACGCCGCTTCGCGGGATTACAGACTCACTTTAAATCAACGCCGCCCGCCGTCTGCGCACGCCGTCCACTTTCCATGCCGACGTCCGCGTCATCTCATCCAGGTGAGTAGCACTCGGGGTGCCGCTCTCAGCGAATCTGCCGCTCCAGGCAAACGCCTTGTTTGCCTCGCGGCAGATACGCCCCTGCTTGTGCAGGGTGACTGGTCCTGTCTCCGCCCCCTCCTGTAATGAAGACCGGTCACTGCTGCTCTCTCTCCTTGTGAGAGAGTCTTGTCTCCGCTCCCTCTCATTTTCTGCAGGCATCCTGTAGTGGGTGGGACCTGCTGAGCCCCTCCCACAGCTCTGCTCTCTATGCAGACAATGTGCAGCACAGTGATGATGACAATGTGCAGCACAGTGATGATGACAATGTGCAGCACAGTGATGATGACAATGTGCAGCACAGTGATGATGACGCATTCAGTGCACACAAAGTGGATATACAGGGTATCTTTTGTGGCTATTGATTAATATATTTAAAAGGATTAGACAGGAATTATAATCCTTCCCCACAGTATCCAAAACTAAAAAGAAGTTTGGGCAACTGTACAGTTTGTCATGACCCTGCATGATCCCATCCGTCAAGTCTCTCTTTCATTAGGACTCCAGAAATTATCTTTTTTTAAACTTACATTGGTCCAGTGTAGTTACATCTAATTCGTCATATCTCACATCCAGAGGGCTTCAGGGATGCAGAAATTAATGCCTGTGCTATGTACAGTCAGCACTGCTATTTTCTGGGTAATGCTAGAGCGGCTTGTCGTCTGTATACTGAACACAGGGGATCATTCGCTTGGCACCTCTGTCATTCAGAGAACATCTTCATCTCCATCTTGCCTGTAGAAGTTACAGTTATTTTTTTTTAGCAAAAGTGGAGATTTCATTTTAAAAACAAATCCATTGCCCAGCAATGCGAAAAAGAAAAAAAGCAGCTCTCATTGCAATATTTATCTCTGCTCTGGCACTGTCTCCTGCCGACTCACCTGCTATGTGATCCAGCGCCGGTCCTCTTCCAAGTCACAGGGGGTCATGGACCCACCCCCCTGGGGGACAGGCATCACCACAGCACCCTGCACTCAGAGTATAATGCTTCGGGGAACGGAACTGAGTTTCATAACTACTTGTGGCGTGCTGCATCAAAGAAACTGGTGCCTGGTCTGCTTTAATATATTGCACTGTGATGAGCAACACAACACACTGCAACAGGCTGGATAGCTCTAAATGGGCCGTTATGGCTACATTCATTGTAAGGGCCTATTTACACCACCCTGGATTGCTGCAGTGTGTTCAAATGCATGTGCACGTCAAAAATCATGCATGCAGCATCATGGGTGTACTGGGAAGGTGCATTGGGGTGCCATATAAAATATACAGCACCACATTGCACTATGTGGGTTACTGCAGCACACTGGTGTGAATGAGCCCCCAAGTGTTATACTGGCCAGAATATATGTGCCCATAAAAGGTCTTCCATATATGAAGTGTTATTGGCTCTTTAGTTGTCTATCTGAACTGATGGAAGTATAACCAAGAGTGTAGCAGCAAGGGCCCGTGGTGTCCCTGGCCTTTTTGCTGCCCGAGGCCGGGGGTGGTGGTGTAATCAGAGCAGCAGGGGCTGTGTTGGTGCAATAAGAGCAGCAGGAGGCGCTTAGCATCCTTGGACCCTCTGGCCGGTGTTCTGTCCAGATCTCCAACTCGTTGAGATCTCCAACTCGTGACGTCATATCCATTATAGATTTCGACGAGATGGCGCTGGTGCACGTGCGGCAGCCGTCACAGTTTTTGCAATCCTCTTGAGTGGCTGCGCAGGCGCACTGACAGGAGTTGGAGGTCTCAATGAGTTGGAGAATTCGATAGAACACCGGCATTCCACCCAGCTCCTGGCATTTAAGGGACGGCCCTAGCAAGGTCTCGCCTGTTCCTACAAATGTAGATGCTAAAAGGTGTCCCATTCTGACTTGAAGGTAACATTGAATTTTTTTCTTTTTAAAAGCTCAGTGCCGAAGAAAAAATGAATAACCCTTGAACTTGGTCCCCTTCCCTACTGCTCATTTTGCCTAGGGGATGATGAATACGGTGATATATTCCTCTCTCCTTCAGCAGATGGCGCTCTCCTCCACTGTCCAATGATCTGGAATGTGGGCGGGCCCTCAGCATCCTCCCGTACAGTGCAGGACTGCTGGTCCTGCATTGTATGTCTTCATAGAGCTGCGATCGGGGGAATGAGGAGGAAACCTGCAAGAGCAAGGAAACGGGTAAGTATATTACCTTGTTCATCATCCCCTAGACCAGGTTTGGGCAACTCCTGCACTCCAGCTGAGCTTTAATTACAAATCCCAACATTCCTCTGCCTCTGGGAGTCATGCCTGTAACTGTCAGTCTTGCAATGCCTCATGGGAATTGTAGTTCCACAATTGCTGGAGGGCTGGAGTTGCCCAACTCTGCCCTAGGTCAAACGAAGAGTGGGGAGGGGGGCCCACTGTAAGGGCAAAGTATTGCTTTTTTTCCCCCAGAGTTGAGCTTTAAATTATTCTGACAGTTTCAGAGCTTGTCAAATTTTACAGATCTGTTAACTTTGTTTTTACACATTATCAGGGAAAACGTTAAAGGTGTTAATTGTTTATATTTAGTCATTTTATCTACACCTTTCCACCTTTCTGTTAAACGTTTCTTTTTTTCTATGTATATTTAATCCATCAGAATGTGCTGGCTTCCGTCTGCCCATCACTTTCAACAACTTCCTGGATTCCCAGTGAGCTTTGTGTCTCTTTCCCTGCTGCTTGGTGTGATGCAATCTCCATTTTTCAAGATTGCATATCCCATCATGCATTGCTTCCAGCAAGCAATGAAAATGTTACATGGTGGGAAGTTCAGAGGGTGACCTTTGCCACTTTTCCATTTACAAGTACATTTACTCTTCAGGCTCCATTCATAATGTTGCACACTGTTGCACAAAAGTGACTGGTCCATGTTGCGGTGCCCTTAGTTTTAAATGGTTTGGAATTGATTCACTTTATGAACCCTGATGCATTTTGTGAACACACCACAGTACACAGAGGCAAACCACCTGTGCATTGGGTTGCACTGCGTTGAACAAGATGCTGCAGGTCCTTTAAAACCTGTGTTGTGATACAATGGCAGCCAATTTAAAAAATAAGGCTCTACCTTGCCATGATGCATTAAAATGCAAAATGCTGCACCTTAATGTGCATGTGGTAACACGATGCTAGCTGCCTGCAGGCTTCAGTACTTTGCAAGCCACTGACCCCGTACGAGTATGAAGGTCAGCAAAGTCAGGGAAAAGTCAGAATCTTGCCAGGACACTTGTTCTAGATCAGAGGCGAGCATTTGTATCCAATGGGTTTAATTTAAAGACATAATACTAAGGGAGTTATATATAAATTTTGTGCCCAGTGTATAGCTGGGTGAATGCCGTTCATGCAGCTCTACCACCACTAGATGGCGCTGAGGAGCACTGGAAATACCTATGCGCCATCTATTGGCGGTAATGCTGCGTGAAGGTCATTTGTCCAGCATATGGCTGGCCGAAGATTTATAAATCAGCCCCTAAATGGAAAACACGAACATTAGGATCTTGATTTATTGGTCCAACCTGACTACCTATGCACCTATGATTTTGCCATGCATCCTATTGCTCCATGTTAGCAGCCATGCTAGGCACAGTGAAGCAGGAAAATGAAGGCACTTTATTTCTATGGACTTTTAATACAGGGATTCAGAGGGGTGTTTGACAATTCCATTTACTGCTGTTCCACCTTCATTTTAATTACTGCCTGCTCCGATAATCTCCTGACACTATTACATACTCAGCTACGGACGTTATTAAAAACTCTTGCAGATAAATCAGTTTATGAAAGTTAATCCACAGCTAGGAAGAAATGGAAATTAAGATTCTGGGATAAAGATAAAGAAGCAATAAATGTTTCTGCCATCTTTCACAAAGTGCAGCTAGCGTGTAAAACGGAGGCAGTGAGTGCTATCGTCTACCTCCTTAAGAAAATACTAGTTGCCCAGCTGCCATGTCGATCCTGTTAGAATACACATTACTGTGTTTATAGCAACAACTTCTGCAGTATACAATGTCGGTCACTAGATGGCAGTGTTTATAAGTTCTGTTATATATCTATGGTATACTCTGTTGTATTGAATAAGGTAGAGAACAAAGCTGTGGCTTCCTTCCTGTTTTCAAGCCATGTGCAGCATGCATATCTGACTGTGTTTCTCTGTGAGGCTGTGCAAGAAGTTGCAACAGATCCTCTGGATTCAGTAGCTTCCTGTTGCCTGCTGCACCCAATCCTCTGGCTTCTTTATAGTCACTGATTGTGTACAAAGTAGGCCTAAGGTACGTAAATGGCGTTTTTTATGGGTGGTCCTCATACGCCTAAGGCAACAGTGGCATGGTCCCCCTAGGAGCTTTGGGCCTCAAGTGACCACCTGAATCACCCCAATTCTGGTCTACCAGTGAGTTTGAAAATGAAGGATCACATACTTAGCTTCCACTTAGTCCTTGGTTGTTCTGTTTACATGGAGAAACCCGGAACCTCTGTGGATAAACCTGCACATCACTCTGTCTTCCTATCTTTGCCTCCCCAAAGAGGGAAACTGTTACTTTTTCCCTAAAAGAGCATACCATACCTCATAAGGTTTTTAAGAAGAGTATGCAAGCACGGGAGCCATTTCTCTCTGAATAGGAAGCGTGCTCCTAGGCTAGGCGTCTAAGCTAGCAGATGCCGGGACATAATGCTGGAAGGTGTCTTGGTTGAGTATGTGATGTTCTCCACTCCTCACTTGTGGTTTGTTCTCTTTGCTGGGCGGACATACTGTATGTAGATATCCTTCTGCTCTGCTATTTATATAAAATTATATAATTTATGCTCAGTGTCCCTTTAAGGCATAGCTACCAACGGTCCCTTATTTCGAGGGGCTGTCCCTCTCTGGGAACCCAATCCCTTGGTTCCTCTCTCCTCCCACTTGCATCCCTTTTTGGTGTGATGCTGGGCCATGCCGGGGGGGGCAGATGCCGCCAAGGAGACCCTATTTGCCACCTTGAGTGGTTGTAGCTCTGGCTGTGTGTGCCCGCCTACACACAAACGCATTCACACAGTCAGCTCGGTGGCCAGTGGCGTAGCTATAGCCATAGCAGCCCATGCAGCTGCTATAGGGCCTGGGCTGGAAGGGGGGCCCATTAGGTTATTGAAGCAAATTAAACATAGAACATGTGAAGATATTATAGTACTGTATCATTAAGGGTTAGAGTGTTTGCAGTTGACGACAGCTCTAATTCTCTGTAAAGTCTACATTGTAGAGATGACTTCAGAGTCAAAATCTGTTGTATCTTCAGTGATAAATCGGTCTCAGAACTTGGCTGCCCAGGAAAACAGACGCACAGGATCATACACCTGTCGCAGTCTCTTTGGCAACCTGATTGGCGCCTAATTCTGTGGCCAAATTTGTTGATCAATGTGTTGAATTAACACCCCGTTGCTACTGTGCTATGCACCCTCTGTTCCTTTCTTTTCTACTAAAAGTAAACTAGTTATCAGAGGAATACAGGAACTGCCATGTCTGATCTCCTTCTGAAAATGCTAGCTGCCTGGATTTCTAAGTCACTGACCTGTAATGGTGTGCAGATCAAGATAGTCAGAGAACTGTAAATAGTCCTGATCGGGGGGGTCCCTACAATTTTCACCGTCCGTTCCGGAGCACGTTTCCGTAACGTGCACCGTCTAGTTTGGAGCATATGGTGCACGCTACCATGGTGGGTATGGGGGGTCGATGGACGGTACCGGGTGGCGTCGCACATTTCCAGGATAGGGGTTGTGCTGAATACCTCTGTCCAGTGTACCACCGAGCTCAATTATGTCACTGGTTGCCTAGGACCTGGGCAGGAGGCCAGCCACAGCGTCACACTTGCTGTTCTCCCCCATGTGGCCCAATGAGATTCCTCATTACAGGGACAGCCTTGGTCCTGATCTCCATGCTCCTCTAGGTCAGTGACTCAGAAAATATTGAAGCCACTGGATCAGTATGAAAGCCAGGCAACCAGCATTTTCAAAAAGAGACGTCAGATGTGGCAGGTTTCCATAGACCATGGGTAGGTAAACTCAGCACTCCAGCTGTTGTGGGACTACAAGTCCCATGAGTCGTTGTAAGACTCTGACAGCCACAAGCATGACTCCCCGGGACCTCAGCTGGAGTGCTGAGGTTGCCTACCCCTGCTTTGTCATAAAAACATGCCTTCTCTGCTCAGTTAGCCTACAGAGACCGTTACATTGCCAGAGCAATATTTTGCGAACAAAGAAAGTGAGCATTATAAACGTCAAAGCTTTCTGAGTGCAATTATACCTGTTAGAAAAGCGCCAACCACCCCGAAGGGGTTAAAATCTGCGCCCTTTTGTCTTATCTAGCCTGGTGGATGTTTCTGTCACTTCCAATCACTTGCATGCTGTAGGATCCTATGCAGACCCGGTGCATTTTCTCTGCAACTGCATTTGGAATTTCGAGCCGCTGCGAGCCCAGGGGGGGTTCCTCTGCTCCTCAAAGTCTCTTCTCCCTGAATATTACTGACAGCAAATCAGTAAACCTCTATCCCCCACCATCATCACCTGCTCCTCCCTCCTCCTCCTCCCATTCGCAGGCCTCTGAAGATAAAGCCACGGGATGCCTCCAGGGTGGGAGCACAGCTTGTAGGAGCTGGGCTACGGATGTGCTTGCATTGCAGTTGTTGAATTTGGAATAATTAGCCTCCGGCAGAGACCGCGCGGCTGTCACAAAAAAAAAAAACAACAGAAAAAATAGCGAAACAAGAATGTGACCAAGGGAACGGGGGATGGGAGAAGCACAGTCATGAGAAAATGACTGCTTTGTGCATTAATGCCGACGAACAGCAACATAATATTGTGTGTCAGAGGTCTCGGAAGGACAGAATGCGGCTCATTTCATGCTGTGCCTGCCTGAGAAGGCATTTAAGCTGCCACGATTTGGCCTTCTGGGTGTAAAGGGCAACTTTGGTCAGGCTACTTAATACACAGATGAAACACACAACTGCGTCATCAGGCCAGATGTCACCCGTGCACAGTTCATTACGTTACACGTGATGTCATTATGCACATGTGTAATGACGTCACGTCAATGCCGGCAGCCATCTTGGTGATGCATGCTGGTAAAGAGAGAAGGGGACGTTTTTCCGGTGGGATAAGATATGCCACTGAGTTCCCTTCTCTCTAATGAGCTGTCAGGCTCTCGGTCCATGACCAAGTACCTAACTTTTCAGAGAGGGTGACACCATAATGAGTGTCAGTCATTTTGCTGTCACCCCCTCTGATGGTATCACCCGCTGTGGGATGCATCCCTCACCACCACACCCCCCTTGTGATGCCTCTGGAAACACATACACAAGGATAGCCTTACCTACCAAAGATGTTTAAAGGAAGGCACCAACTGTACCCAACCCTGCTTTACTCTAAGGCAGGGCTTGGCACTCCAGCTGCTGTGGAACTACAAATCCCATGAGGCATTGCAAAACACTGACAGCTACAGGCATGACTCCCTGCTGGAGTGCCAAGGTTATCTACTCCTGCTCTAAGGCCTTGCACATATGGACAACCTGCTAGCAAGTGGGGATGAGCTTGGCCTTGATGTAAACCCAGTTCATCTGAATTCACCCAAAGCTGTGACTGACATCTGCCCAGTCAAAGCAGGGCTGGTGCATTCTCTGACCCTCAGCTACACATTACAAAGGCCACAACTGTTGCCACTGTTTGGGTCGGCAGAAGGGGTGCTGGTCCGTTTTGAGCAAACTTGGCAAACTTAGGCGAACTGGGTTCCCACCAAGCCCAGGCTCACCCCTACTACTAAGCTTTCTATGAGTCCTAAGGTCTATTGAATCCTGCAAGCAGTGACAGTAAGCACTCCTATTATGATCTATGTGTTACAACCGAAAACTAGAGCTGAAAATTGCTTTAAAGGCTTCAGGAGCATTGCGCAAAGCTAGCTGAAAGCTTTGTAATTGCTTTGCCGTAAGCATCGCTCTTATAGAAACTGAAGCCTGTATGTGCAAGGCCTTCATGGGTATCCAAACTTCAGCCTTCAAAGCTGTGGTGAAATCCCATCATGTATCTGCCTCTGGGAGTCATGCCTGTTGCTGTGAGAGTCTTGCAATGCCTAATAAGATTTACAGTTTCACCGCTACTGGAGGGCTGGACCCCCGCCCTAGAGTGACATCATTTTTCAAAAATGTAAATTGTGCAAGTTCTGTACCACTGTCCCACCTACTGTCCTGTTTCTGGACTCCCAGCAGGGACATGCCTAGAGTTCATGCTACCCCAAGCACACCTGAATAATTATGTCCATTTGTACAAGCTCCATGTCTTGTGTCGTGATTATTTTAAAAACTAGACTATGGTCTGATTTATATGCTGAGACACATTTCAGCTGCTGAACAAAATACTAAACAAAAGAAAGGAGAGTTCAGAGGTGGACAGAAGAAAGAAACAACAATTTATGCATTTTCAGGCTTGGCTCTGTAACCCTGCCACCCTGTTACCCTAAGGAGAACTATGGGGAAAAGCCTTAACCCCATAGTTCTCCTTTAATTTACATAGTTACATAGTTACATAGTATTTGAGATTTATTGGAGTCAAGGCTCTTCACAGGTGGCCAAGTGAATGAACCCTCATTATATTTACTTTACTTTAGGTTAGCCTGTACATCGAGTTGCTGCATGCATTATCCCTACCATTTCCTTGATATTATTTACCTGCAGGGGATGTTCTTGTGTTAATAAACCCCATCTGCTATTAGTGTGTCAGTGCGCTATTGGGTCTAATTACATTGCAGAACCCAACGCTTCCATCATCCGTGGTCATTGCTACGGCAGCTTTGCTTTAAGGAAGAGACTGTGCTAGGAAGTGCAGCACATAGTAGAATTCTCCTGTTTGGAAACTAACAATTGTTTTATTGTTGTCGTGGCCTGGGCATTAACAACTGTCCATGAGCAGACGGTCATTAAAAAACTGAAAGCAGGTCAGACTAATTGAAAACTGATTGTCTAAACTACCTATAAAGAGGCGGATTATTGGCCACATTAGGTAATTTAAGGCCTAATTAGCAGATGATTAACCTGCGTAGGGGAACAATCATCATGCGCTTGGACATCAGTCGGGTTAGATGAAAATCCAGCCGCAAGATGGCCATGTGAACGTGTTTGAGGAAGGATCTTTGAGTGACGTTTCTTTCCTTAGTCTGATATTAAAACACATTGTACACAAACAAATCTGATAAATATCACTGACATTAGTCATCACTGACTGGCCTGGAAAAAATATGCAGAGAAGGACTTTATTTCACTTACTCATTCTGATTTGCATATTTGTTCTGGGTCAGTCAGAAAATATTACGGCTATTAATTAAGACTTAAAATGTTTGTCCAACCTAAAAGTGCATTTATTGTATTGGATAAAGTGGGGAAGGATTAGAACCCCTGTTATGTTTACAAAGATAGAAATAGGGACACCGGCACTTCAAATGCAGATCAAATGCGTCTATTTAATGACATAAATGCAGCACATCAGCATAGCACCAGTGTGATATGCTGCATTTACGTCATTAAATAGACGCATTTGATCTGCATTTGGAGTGCTGGTGTCCCTATTTCTTTCTATGTACATAACGGTTGCCATCCATTGACTACCGCAGCACCCATCCAAGCGGAACAAGCGGTCAGGAGTGCGATGGGTTCATGGACTTAGGTTTACAAAGATAACGCTTGGTTAACACACTTGCTTTAAAGCAAAAGCATGAAACAGGCCATAAACAAGGAGAAATCTCTCTATCCTTTTTACAATTCTATTAGCTAGCCTTTTATGCTACAATTAGGACACTTAATCAGCATAACAACCAAGCTATATGCATTTTAAATGTGTGGTCAGCAATAGCCAACCCTGTATTTTTCAGGCAAGATATTATATCCAATACATTATCTTCAATTAAATGAAAACCCAATCACTAAAATCTCATAGAAGTAAAAAATTGCTGTAAATTTAACAAAACATTTTTGAAAAAAACTCATAGAAACCTTACCATGTTTATGTAAGTTTATGTCCTTCGGCTCAGTAGTGAATAACCCCCTTAATTTTTTTTGTCTGTGAACATAGAGCTGATGTGACTCATCTGACAATGGGCACTCTAAAATGCATCTAACTGTGTAATCTGCTTTATAAACGCCCCCCTCTGTCATAAATTCCATCCTCAGGAAGTGGCTGAGGCTGCAAGCGTTCAGCAGCACATAGATGCAAAAAAAAGACAAAAAAACTAAAAAAACAGTATTTTTTACAAAAAAAAACACAAACATTGTTTATGATACACAGTGCTTTAGCAAGCCAAGGGATTCATTTATAAAATGTGTATAGCCGGGTGGATGCCATTCGCACGGCACTAGCACCCCTAGATGGCACTGCCGAGTGTAGGAAAGTCTTATACTCATCAGCGCCATCTAGGGAGCTAGTGGCATGCGAACGGCATTTTCCCAGCTATACAGTGGGAGGAACTTTTATAAATTAACCCCTTAATGTCATCCAGTTAGGATTTACATCTACTTTAAAGTGGAACAGTCCTTAATATCTCCCATCGCTCCCTGTGCAGCACTGACATCTTTGCCCAGTCTTTTTCTAGGTTTGGAATCTTTCACCATCTTGATTGTCAAGGCCGGAAGGACGCAAACAAGAGTTAATTCATTCCTGCATGCGCAGCTCAGTGAACATTCTAAAGAAGATTGCGAACAAGCAGGTAAGATTCTTTTATTGCAGGAGAGTCATAGCGGGCCTTTTCCTGCCATATAGAGCCGTTCCGCTCTCATTTTTTTTCTTTTCCCCCTTAGCTCAGCTTTAAATTTAAAAGGTTGGAAGGTGTGAAGTTACGCTTTCCAATTATTTTCATAGTGGGTTTCACTGGCTCGTCATTATGTCAAATCCTTCAGTTTCCTTTAATGAGATGCCGGGAAAGTGTTTTGTCACACGCTTTCTATCTTTGGCGAGAAATTGACATTTTCTCGATGCGTCCCTGGCTGTCTCTCCAGCTCACGTCTCCCTCGGTAGCCTGATGTAACATGAGCAAAGCCATCCCATAATAGGCCTCGCTATTCCGGCTGTAGAACAAGCGAGCGGCTGGAAAGAGATGTGATTTTGGGGGGGCTGTGTGTAATTGTACCGTGCAAGGTCGCTGCGACAGGATAAAGGTCCCTTCAGGTCACTCACTTTCTCTATTAGGTGGAAATTGCTGTGGGATTTAATAACACGATTTCTCCCCACATCCCCTCCTGCAAATTGGTTTATATCCCCGCTAAAGCATGTAGCGCATGAGATCCGTGCAACGTGCGCGCGTGTCAGAGACGCGCTGCTCCCCCAGGTATTAAATCCTGGCAGCCTTGCATATTAGTAACACACCTCACAGTCGCACACTTTCATTGGCACACACTCTTATGACAAATAGGTACACAGTCATTAAAATGGCCGATGGGGAAAAAAGCATTTCCCGTAGCAACCAATAAGGGCTTTTTGTCTGCATTAGAAAATTTACAGGCAGCTTGAATGCCAACACAGGTCAGCGTCTTTGAAGTTGCAAAGTTGAGACTCCTCAGACAAATAATGGCAGCATCAGAGAATGGAAGTCTCAGATCTCAGAGCAGAGGGGCCGCATTGCAGATCTATGAGCGGCCTATACAATTGTAGATCTGGTCACCCGAGATTATACTCCTATGTGACCTCCAATAGATTTGGCCATTGATGTTGCTAGCGGTGGTCAGTCTTGACGGGCGCTGATAGCTCATATCCTATAGAGCAGGGGTGTGCAAACTCCGGCCCGCCAGTTTCTGTGGAATTACAAATCCCATTAGGCATTGCAAGACATTGACAGCCACAGACGTGACTCCTAGAGGCAGCAGTCATGACCTGGCTTCCAATTGCTCCCTTATTGTTTCCAAAAAACAGACACCGCACAACATTTGCAAACAGGAACTAAACATGATTAAACCCCCTAAACCTTAATCCTAAGACTAAGGGGTGTATTTACGTTTGCAGAGCCATTGGTCCTGCAAAACCCTGTGAACATTCATTCCGTGCAAATAAAGGCAAATCTAATGTTCTTAGTACAATATCTTTTCAAGTCGAATGTAATATTAGGAAAATACTGCAATATGGCCACTAGATGGAGCTGATGAGCATAAGAAATGAATGCTCTTTTCTCTGCAGCAAAATCTAGTGGCCGTTATGCGGTATTTTTCTAAATAAAGTATAACTAAAGCCCACATTTTTCTGGTTTGGCTAGAGAAGTAAGAGTTAGAAGACCTGCTTTTTTTCTCAGCCCTTGCTGGCAAGATTCACTTTCTCTATTTGCTCCGGTGAACATTGTCACTGGGACTAAAAGTAAGGGAAAATCCAACATTTTGATTTGTCGCCAGAAATAAAGGGGAAATTTTACAATGAGGACACTTGTTCTGGTGACAACTGTTTAAGAGAGGATTTTCTAGGACAGAAAGTGAAAGGAAGTTTTCTCCAGTGGGACACAGATGGCAAAAAAAGAAAACCTTTTCTCTATCCAAAACTTAAAAAATAATGTTTTGGCTTTAGATATCAGCACCCTATACCTAAACAAGGCACCATGTAAGCCATACTCATTAGGCATTGGAAATATTGATGCTGAAAGATACTGTTAGGGCGCCATGATCTCAGCTTCTTTAAAGGGTACCAGTACAGGTCATGATATCTGGCTCTGTGAAAGCTACAAGTATGGCGCCATGATCTCTCCCTCTGTGAAAGGTACCAGTTCAGTGCCATGATCTCTGCCTCCTTGAAAGTTATCAGCACAACACTATGATCTTTGCCTTTTTGGAAGGTACCAGTACAATGTCATGTTATCTCTGTCTTTGCGGAAGGTACCAGTACAATGCCTTGTTATCTATGCCTCTGTGAAAGGCACCAGTACAGTGCCATGATCTTTGCTTCTGTGGAAGATAACTGTACAGCGCCATGTTATCTATGCCTCTGTGAAAGGCACCAGTACAGTGCCATGATCTTTGCCTCTGTGGAAGATACCAGTACAGTGCCATGATATCTCCCTCTGTGAAAGGTACCAGTACAGTGCCATGATCTCTAGCTCTGTGGAAGGTACCAGTGAAGCCCCATGATCACTGCCTCTGTGGAAGGTAACGGTGCAGTGCCATGATCTCTGTCTCTGTGGAAGGTTAGGTACCAATACAGCCCCATGATCGCTGCCTCTTTGAATGGTGACAGTACAGAGCCATGATCTCTGCCACTTTGAAAAGTACCTGTGCAGGGCTATGATCCTTGTCACTTTGAAAGGTACCAGTACAGTGCCATGATTTCTACCTCTATGGCCAAAGTCACAATTACTGCATTGCCTAAATGTTAGGCCTGGTATGTCTATTTAGAGATCACACCAAGCTTTTAAACAACCGTGGAATATGCTGACATTATATAGATTACTATTGCTAAAAATGGTACTTAGAATAACAGTATGTACACAGTGAAAATCCACCCAATACCCGATGTGGGTCAGGCCATGTCCAGTACATCAGCTGATTATTACTTTCAATGCTTGCATCAATTGCTAGTGAAAAATTGGGTAGTGTGCAATGCGCCTACAGTTAATTATCTATTCATTCGTGTAATATGTTTAGATATTCATTCATTAATAATGTTTTGCAGATGAGATCCAAGATCAATCTGCATTGAGACTCAGTTTTAATTAATCTTTGCTGTGTTCACTCATCCGGAGTCCAGAGTGCAAGGGGTTCCTGTCCTCTTGCTCTGTGGAGACTGAATGTTGATGCACAGGCATCGCTAGTCTTTCTGTGTTGTCTGGATATCTGACTGGCCCATTTATGTAGTGTTATTGTTCATCTTGAGCTGAGTCCAAATGTTGTCACAACCCCTGCCTCCTACACACTGCACACTCCCAGCGGGACCTATGCTGAGGAGATGAAAGACATCACAGCAGATTCTTTGTGTCTCTAATGAGGCTTCTGCCTCAGCCTGACATGTCTGCAGATACAAGGGAGCTGTCAGATAGCTGACGGTGGAACGGGAGGGAGATGTATTGATCACAAGCGGTTTCAGCGAACACCTTCATCGGGGATGAGGAGGTTGGCGGTGGCAGCTTTTGAAGTACCAGACGGATGGTAGTAGAGAGCTAGGTGCCCATAGGTGGTGGGGGGAGTGCACATCTCCCTGCCGGGGTCCCATAGCACCTAGCGGGCAACTTTGTCCTTGTGGTTCATCATCCTAATGAATACAGAATTTACCCTATGAATCAACCAGGTTGTTTTTTGGTTGTGAAAGGCACAGGAGCACCCAGAGAAAACCCATGCAAACATGGAGAGAAAAATAAATCTCCTTTATAATTAGAGCCCCTTTGTGTAGCAACACAAAGATCTCCCAATGTCCCATACCCTCATGTTATGTAAACCTAAAGTGCTATATGAACACCTGAAGTTCTTAGTTAACTAAAGATCTAAAGTGCCATATGAACACCTGACGTTCTTAGTTACCTAAAGATCTAAAGTGCCATATGAACACCTGACGTTCTTAGTTACCTAAAGATCTAAAGTGCCATATGAACACCTGACGTTCTTAGTTGCCTAAAGTTCTAAAGTGCTATATGAACACCTGAAGTTCTTGATTACCGAAACACCTAAAGTGCTATATGGACACCTGAAGTTCTTGGTTACCTAAAGACCTAAAGTGCCATCTGAACACCTGACTTGCTTGGTTACCTAAAGACCTAAAGTGCCATATGAACACCTGACGTTCTTAGTTGCCTAAAGTTCTAAAGTGCTATATGAACACCTGAAGTTCTTGATTACCGAAACACCTAAAGTGCTATATGGACACCTGAAGTTCTTGGTTACTTAAAGTTCTAAAGTGCTATATGAACACCTGAAGTTCTTGATTACCGAAACACCTAAAGTGCTATATGGACACCTGAAGTTCTTGGTTACTTAAAGTTCTAAAGTGCTATATGAACACCTGAAGTTCCTTGTTACGTAAACACCTAAAGTCCCATATGAACACCTGAAGTTCTTGGTTACCTAAATATCTAAAGTGCTATATGAACACCTGAAGTTCTTAGTTGCCTAAAGTTCTAAAGTGCTATATGAACACCTGAAGTTCTTGGTTACCTAAACATCTAAAGTGCTATATGAATACCTGACGTTCTTGGTTACCTAAACATCTAAAGTGCTATATGAACACCTGACATTCTTGGTTACTTAAAGTTCTAAAGTGCTATATGAACACCTGAAGTTCTTGGTTACCTAAACACCTGAAGTCCCATATGAACACCTGAAGTTCTTGGTTACCTAAAGTTCTAAAGTGCTATATGAATACCTGAAGTTCTTGGTTACCTAAACATCTAGAGTGCCATATGAACACCTGAAGTACTTATTGAACAACTGAAGTTCTTGGGTACCTAAAGATCTAAAATACTATATGAACACCTGAAGTACTGGTTTACATAAGCATCTAAAGTGTTTGGCTAACCAAAGTCTGACCACACAAATACAACCTCTACCTTAGGGAATCTTAAAGCCCATTTGTAGTTTATGAGAAAATGATACGAATTAAATAAAGGTGACCAGAAATAGAAACTGTCTTCCCTTTTTATGTAAGCTTCCACCACAGCAGAAAAGTCAGATGCTTGAGAAAGACCACTGGGCCCTTTGTGGAAACAGTGGCGTCTCTACAACGGTCTGGCATGCCCCTTCCTGAGTTCGATCTACAGAGCTGTAATCAACAGAAAGCATGAGGATTGTTAATTGCAGTGCTGTAGAATTGGTTAGTCAGCATTATCTAGCCCTTTCCTCCCCAAGCCTGATTGTCCATGGCCTGCCCCTTACATTCATTGTATTTCAGTTATTTCAATCATGAAGGCAGTATGACATGTGCATGCAAATGCACCTGCCTAGGAACTGCCACTACTCCAGATTGACATCCATCAAGGCATGTTGATATTTGCATAACTCCTCCCAAGAGCCAGCCCACTGCTTGCATTTATGCTGGGGGCTTTTAAGAGTAGTACGGAGGCAGGGTGCTGTGAGGTTTCCAGGAAGATATGTACAACACCCTGCCAGCCCCTCCCACCAGCCACAATCTACCTACATTGCAAAGAGAAGCGCAGAGCCCCATTGATAGGGTAACTGTCACAAATAAGGTAATATAATGAAAATGGAAAGGGTTTTTTTTTTAAAATGTACATGCAGCATATTGATGGGAGGCAGGGAGATGAAAAATAAAAGCAAATTAAACTTCAGATTTAATACAGGGCACACTGATAAGCAAATATGGTCTTGGAGCAGGAAACCTGATGTCCGGTCTGCCCATTCTACCTCTCCTGCCTTACTATTAGTTGTTGATTGTGAAGGCCAAGCTTAGTAACTAACAGTGAAGCAGAAAGGTCATCAATTTACTATAAAATACCAGGAGAATGCAGCACACACTACTTTGGACCAAGACTAGCAGGAAACTTAGTTATATGTGAATAGAATCATATGCTTGATATAGAACATGTAATCCATATGAAGAGAACAATAGCTGAACATAGGTCAGAAAGTATAACTGCACTTACATTAAAGAAAAAAATACAATTGTACTTATCCCAGCAGCTGCTAAAAAATGCCAAGAGGATTACATTACAGAAGATAAATTCTGTTTCTGGCAATATTGCCTGTAGCCTCCTGGCTCTGGGCACATCCGGCTGTGCAATGAAAAATCAGATCCCAGGAGACAGGGTGCTGATTCAGCTCAATGCAGAGCAGGTTTTCTGCCTCCATAGAGTGCCCACCAGTGGTGGCAAGAGAAGCCTCCTTACATGACAGGGTAAGGCACAGCCGTCCTATGACCCAACCACCCACTGCTGACTACAACCCTTAACCCCTCCATGACCCATGCCCACCTTAAATAATGGACCACACCAGGTTGGATATAAAATGGCTGCAGCAGCCGTTTATTATAAAATATCTTTAAATATATAATTTCCGTTCAAACATTAATTATCACCATAAACAACAATTTCTCTGTAACCTATTCTTTGGCGTGAGGTCTGCGCAGGCACCACTTACTCAACCACCGAAGATCTCTGCTTACCCCCTTAAACCACTGGCCCCTAGCCGCAACCCACCGACTCAGGGACAACATTGGGAAGTAACAGCAGAGACCTCCTACACCTATTTCTGACCTCTCTCTCTGCTGAACCCGCCAGAGAACAAACGGGGCCGCGCACCACGGACGCAGCCCACAGCCACCGTAGCCCGCCATGCGCAGACCTAACCAACGCCACCGAGATCCAGCCTCTGAAAGACAAGCAAGTGAATTAAAACAAGCAGTAAACAAACAAAAAAAAAAAAAAAAACGTTAGGGAGGGAGGGCGGGAAGTGAACTGACCTTGTGCTGACTCCCAACTGCCTGGATCACCCCTCCTCCTGCTCTAACCACCCTGGATGCTCCTCCTGGACCACTTGACCCAGCCAATCACGGTAAGTGACACCCGAGCACCTTCCTTAGGCTAACTTAACCCTTTCTCTACCTGACTGCCTGCCCACCCTGTCATGCCGTCCTTTCGCCTATTCTTTTGCCTTTTGCTCCAGGACTTTCTGTAATGATGGATGTAAACACAAGAGCTGGAACATAGTGCTGGAAGCTGGACTCAGCTCTAGAAAAGGTAACTAGGTTGGTAGCTTTTCATGGGCTGCAGGAATGAGTACAAATATATTATGTTTGTCAAAAGTGCATTGTACTTCAAGTGTGAATTAAAGTGTATCATCCCCAGCTCGCCTACTAGTCCTAGGACTCGTTTTCACCTGCCCTGTTGGGCTGCGTTGAATAGCTTTGCCCAACACAGCCCCAATGCACAGACAAAGCAAGTTGCCTTATGTCCTGTTGTTTCTGTTCCTGCCAATGCGCTGCGTTGGTGTGTGCTGAAAAAAAGTAGGACAGGTTGCATTTTTATGCAGAGCATTGTGATGCATTACTGCTGAATCGCCTGCAATTTGATTCATGGTTGGCGCTGCCACAGCTACTGGTGGGATCATGTCTCAAGCCATCATGTCTCCTTCAGCCATCCTGGCAGTTGCCAATCCTGGCATTAGGCAAGGCAATTCGGCATGGCATGTAGTGTTAATTTAAATGTTAGGAGAAGGGGAAAGGAGTTTTTTTGTATAAGAGATAACAGAAGTCTTGCCAAAACAAAAAGGTGCCCAATGGAATGGCAATTGTGTTTTAGTGAGTTCAGTTCCATTGTAATGCTGAAATCCGGATGGATGTTATAGTACACCAATAAACAGTGGTGTTTTTTGCTTCCCGAGAAGGCTCGGTTGGAGGGGGGGTCAGGGGCAGTGCACCAGCTGAGCCGGATGCTAGCCAAAGCATTCCAGGTTGCTAATAGCTGGGAAGGGAGATGTGTATAGCCCTTGCACAACTCCTTGCCCGGCTCTAAGTAACTTGGGATGCTCTGGCCAGAAAGGGGATGGCAGGCACAGTGCAAGCATTGTGCAGCAATGCCTGCTGCCACCACATGTGACCCAAAGAGTTGCCGCATTATAGGGACGGCCCTGCCAATAAATGCAGTTATGTATACTGTATATTAAATACCATTAAATGAAGTTCAAAGGCAACTAGCACAATATGTGAATTTGATTTGGGCTCTTCCAATTCCCTATACAGCACTAGAAAGTGTAGGGGCACTACTTAGGGTCAATCAGCCGTCGTGCATTAACACATGCTGTCAAGAAGCATGCTAACAGGAGGAGACAGCAGAGAGATGACCTCATCCAGCTGCTGCTGATTTTTATTGTTCAATCCCACACTTGTGGGGGGGAGGGGGAGGGACAGGGTGGTGACCAAGCTGTAGTGCTTAACTGCAGTAGAGAAACATCAGGTCATGTGGATGCCTGAACTGTCAGTCCATGCTCTGCAAATCTCAGAACTGGATGGACAGAGATAAAAATAATTTGCCAGCTAAAACTGCTCCCATATATGCATTTCATCTGCGGGTTCAGCTGCTTGCTTGGAGCTGTTTAAGCAGAGGTTCTGTTATCGCAACAATCATTTCTGCTGCACATAGGCAGATTGTTCTAGTTGTCATTGACACCGCCTGACCCCTCACTTGCGGGCTCAGTGGGAAAACTATTAATTAAAATCACGCAGGAAGCAGCCTGAGCAGAGAAGTGAGGGACGAGTGTATATGGAGTGCTTACCCACACTTAATGCCGCGTAAATACAAGAAGTTTTGTCTGAGGCCCAAATAAACCGAGCTTTCCAGGTATTTCAGCATATGTAAGCTTTATGTAGCGTGATTGCGCTGCCTTCAATTGTAATCTCTAATGGTATCTGAAGTGCACTACATGCTTCTGAAGTATCCATTTTGCTTATTGTGGCTTTGTGTTCTCCCTCAGTCTCCTCTCTGTTTCCCCTTCATTGCTTGCCTGTGATCGCTCTGCTCGAGCCATCAGAATGAGAGAGACCAATTGGGTTTTCGGCTATTGCCTTTCATGTACGGTAAATTGATTGGTTTCCTTTATCTGCCACAGCATGTTTGCTTCAATGGCTGGCCAATGACAGGATCATTACTGCTGCACTCCCAGTCTCTATACCTGAATAAGTAATGACTAAATATTTACAGACTTGGCTTTAACAAGCAGAGGCATACATGAAACGATTAACATCTAAGCAGCACTTTCAGACAGTGCAAAGAAGGTGTTCCCAGGGAATTAATGGATTGGACAAGTTGGAAAACCTTTTCCTATTGCTATTGCCTACCACTAACATAAAACAGCCTGCTTTCCAAGAATTTGCCCCTTCCTGCCCAATGACTCATACAGCATAGCGCATGTGTTCCTGCCAAGGGATGAAGCTGGGCCTCCAAGAATTGAGAAATGGTTGGGTTGGGTCGTGCATGTTTTAGAGCCTTGGTTCTCAACTGGTGGGTCGTGACCCAAAAGTGGGTCGCGACCCTGTGTTCAGTGGGTCACCTCATGTCTACTGAATGTCAGCTTGAAGTGGGATGGGCTGGGGCTATGGCTGCGAGGGAGCTCCATTCATACGTGCATTTCTTACAGCTCCCTCACGGATCCTATAGAGGTGCCTGGACCAGAGTGACATCACAATCTGGCTCCTGGCACCTCTACAGGAGGCCTAAGGGAGCTGTACAAGCAATGCACATATGGATGGAGCTCCTTCACAGCACAGCGCTGGACCCCAGGCTGAGGATCCACACCAGTTCTCGTGAGGTAGGGAGGCTAGGTGGACCTTAAAAAAATTAAGAAAACATTTTGGGAGTGTGTGTGTGTGAGATTGCATCTGTGGTTATGTATGTATGTCAGTGTTTTTGAGAGCCCGTTCACACTAGTACAGTGCGTTAATCACATAGAACTGTGCGATTTAACACACTGTACCTCGCAATTGCATCTACCGTGCATTCTGGGGTGAGCACCTCCAGCCCACAGTTTGTACGCCCGCACCGGAGTGTGCAGTACCCTAATGATGTGCGTTCCGTTGCAGTGCGACTTGGGTCGCGACTTAACGACCAAGGACAAATATGGGTCCTGAGGTTACACAGGTTGAGAACCACTGCTTTAGAGGGTCACCTACTCCTTCCTGCACAGGGCCCTATGAGGGTGTCTTTTTCCTGCAAACAGACTCATCATTCATTAGAAGAGATACATACGTTACCATGTGCATTTTGATTTTTTTTTTAAAGGGAAGGGGGTAACAATTCTGTAGGTTTTGTATTTGTCTGTGACCATATTGGGGTGATTTAACCTCACTTCCTGTCTCTTTTACGTCTGCGCAAGAAATGAGGGTGCGGTCGTAACCTGGATAGGAAAGCACAGTCAGCAATAAACACATGGTCAAAAATTGCAATCCTGCCAGACTCCGCTAAAAAAAAGAGTGTTGTAAATATTCTGTAGATGTTTGTCTCTCGGTAGTGTGATGAATGTTGGAGAGTGCAACAGATTCATGCGCATGCAATACATCAAACCGCTATAACCCAGCTGTATGAGTGGATGCTTGGCTAAACAGTGAAACCGTGCAGATCCAGACATATAGAAAAGCTACCACTCCAACTGAACTTCCAGGATGTCAGTCAACTGAAGTCCCATATCAGAAAACACAGCAACATTTCGAGAGTACACAGACCCACTTTTAAAGAGAGATTCATGTATGTGTCGGAATGATGTATTTGAATCTACTGCAACTCTGACAGCACTGCCACAGGCAGCACAGCTGCTAAGTGGCCGACTTCCACTAGTGGAGTATATATTTGGAAAACCTTGGACAGACTTGGAATATTACCAAATTTAAGTTCTAGGAAAGAATAAAAAGGAGATTTGAAGAGTTTCTCAGGAAAAATTCAATTGAGTCTAACATTGGAGAACAGCTTCAAATGGAAAATGAAGATCGGGACCAAAAGTCATCTACAACCAAGGGCAAGACAAAAGGAAATGTAAATGATATTGATTCTTGTAGGAAATGACAGAAAAGAGAAGCAAGGACTCTTTAGAGGACGTTCCAGGTGAAATAACAAATATGTCTGGAGAACGGAAGAAATTGATGAAAAAGATGACAGAAATGGAATGATGGCAACTAATAAAAAGAAAAAGAGATAAGGCGTTCTCCAAACAGAAACATGTGATTCTAGTTCAGCAGTTAAGTGTTCATTACATTAATAATTAATTAATTAAAGTACAATACTCATTTATTACCATACACTATGATAATACATTAAGATCAAGTTCACACAATTAACACCAGCATGGCAGAGGTCTTAATATACTCCAATGTTCTTAGATCCCAGAGTGGTTTACCTTTATTGAATCTGTCGCAGTAATACCAACAGACAATAAAAATGTGGCTACAATGAACCACTTGAACTTGGCTCACGTGTCAGTATCTCTATTGAAAGTGTCGTACCTCCTTCATGAATTTGTAGCACGGATTCCGACAGCCTCCACACCACTAGTAATGTGTTGGAAATGACTTATTAGATCGCCCTGTGTATGTTTGTGCTATTGTCTGTGACAGGACGTTAGGGGAAATCTCCCCCACAGGTCTGCAATTGAAACTGGATAGATGCTCTGACCTTTCTGTGCTATGGATAGTACAGAATAAAATGTTTTGGCTGGAGTTGGGCTTCAATTCTGGATTCGAAGTGAAACTATTTATAACCCTAACCCTAGCTTGCTGAACATGTATGGTCCTACCTGAATGCAGTACATAATTTTCTCTCCTATGAGTCTGAATCCAGCAACCTTTCATGCATGTTAAGCTGTAGCGGCCTCTGGGCAGGAACTTACGATCTTAATGAAGCTATATATGCCAGCATGTTTCCTGCTTGATTCTTGGCATGTACATAAACCACTATATGGAAAATAATGTACTTTTTTGAGCACTCCTACATGACCAGGAAATTACATGTATGTTCCACGTATAGGTTACACTACAACGTGGATATAGTTGTGCAGCTTTAAGTCCTGAATTCCAATCAGCTGGTTTTCAGTGGACACCAGTGGATTGAACCACCCACTTCTTATAGATTTTAGCATCTACAACAGTTTGATCTCTGCATGATCATTTCAAGTGCTACCCATGTGCCACAACCATTCTCCGGCGATCTCATCCGCCCTGTTGGGTTTTCAATAATTTTACACTAATAACAGAAGTAAGATTCTTCTAAGCCAGATAGGAAGCACTTGTTTCAACACACCAGCATCAAGCTATCAGTTTTGGATGGCCTGTTCATTTCCTATTGAGGTCGTAGTATTGTAATGATATCAAAATAATAGTATGATGCACCCATAAACATTTGTCAGAGTGCCATCTCTGCATAGTTAGTGACACAAGCCAAAAGAACACATATTGCTTAGCAAGTGAAAAATTGTGATGCAGGGAGAATATATGGTTAACAGTTCAGGTATGTACACCTGACCATCAAACCTATATGAGCTTGTTGGACATCTTTTTCTACATACATGGACATTGATATGGAGTTGGTCCCCTTTTGAGGTTTTAACAGTTTTCACTCTTTTGGGCAGGCTTTTCACAAATTTTAGAGTGTGTTCCTGGGAATGTGTGCCCATTTAGCCATTTGTGAGGTTGAGTACTAATGTTAGATGAGAAGACCTGGCTTGCAATCTGCATTCCAATTCATCCCAAAAGTGTTCATTAGGGTTGAGGTCAGGGCTCCGAGTCCGTACAGGCCACTCAAGTACCTCCACATCAAACTCATCTACCATGTGTTTACAGATCTTGCTTTTTGCACCGGGGGAAAGTCATACTGGACTATGAAAAGGGCCTTCTCCATGGAGTTGGAAGGGCACAGCTGCAGGGCATAAATGCAAAAGTTAAGTTATAAAGACAAAATTGTCTTAATTGACTATGTATGCTGTAGTATTAACAGTACACCTCACTGGAGCCACCTAAACTCGATAACTCTCTCAGATCCACATAGTAGAATCCAGTAGAATCCACATACTTTTGGCCACATAGTTCGTGTATGTGGAAAACCTCCAGTATACAAACTTTCTTTCAAGGTAAGTGATATCAATTGTATGGACCGCTCTCAATGGAAACTTGAGTGGCTTAAGTAACCAGTTACTTAAGTAACCAGTTCAAAAGAAAAACATCTGCAGAGCTGTTTATATACAATAACTTTAGAAGTAGTGATGCCATGATAGATGATCTGACACCACAATGGCACACTTGCAAGGTGAGTTGACTGTAAGAGTACATAAACAATATTATTTCAAAGGGTTCGGCAAAACTGATCAGATACACATTTGGATACGTGACATTTGTTAGTCCTAGTCTTCCCTATGAACTCACTGTATATGTGTATCCAATACAAATTGCAGCCATTGTAACCACAATAGATATACTTCTGCTATGCTTCTTTTGGTCAGAAGAGAGTGTTGGGGGGGGGGCAGGGGCATGACACTGCTTACAGTTAAGGAATACTTTGGTATCAATTTTACATCTCCAGCCTGCAAATTAGACAGTGAAAGAGCAGCAAGAGACTTATGGCACCATCCCGCTGCTGACTCTTGTTTCACCTCCTATCAGCATGTTCCTTGTCAATATATTTGCATACAACACACATTCTTGGTTTCCAATCCTACCCCTCCCTCTCCCCGTCTGAGAGCTGCTTTATAGGAAATTGCAAGTATCTGATACCAAGTCAAATTCAGGTACTCACACACGTTGCTCATAAAAAAATACATTTATTGATATATTAATTAACACAGAGCTGCAATCATTTGTGTATTTTAAATCTGCCTGGAGTTTCACTTTAAAGGACGACATCTTCGCTGAATCTTTTTATACAAGTATTTTGCTTCATGACAGGTCCCCTTACAATTCTCTTTTATTCTTTCTCTATATTCCCCTTTCTAGCTCTCCCTTTAGCTGACCATTACCCATCCTCCACCACACTTGGATACTGTCATGCTGCTCTTCTGTACTGCTTCACGTTTCCTTCTCATATCTCTCTCAGTAGTTGTCTCTTCTCCTCTCGGTCTTCTCATTAGTTCTTGGATCACTCCCCCCCACCTCCCGCCTCTCCGTTGCTCTTATTTCTCTCCTCGGTCTCCCAGGACCGGCTTTCTGGCTGCGAGGCAAATTAATTTTGCTGCTCAGATATCAAGTCATCACTAGCCCTCGCCTCTCTGCTGTATGTATAAGTAGAGCCGCAAAACCCACCGGTCCATTTGCTCAGGATAAGTGGAAAATTGGAAGTGACTTGAAGAATTTGAAGGCCTCAGGTGCTGTGGAGATGTCCATTACCTTCCTGTTCTGTGAAGTGTAAGCAGAGCTGTGATGGACAACTTGTCTTTTCCTAAAGGTTCTGTGAAAGTTGCGGCAGATCTGTGTCTGGCCGGAATCATCAACTATGCAGAACAATGTAAGATGTGCCTTTCAAAAGAATGGGGCAGCGTGCTGTGAAAACCTTCTTTTCAATACTGGGCAATCTCACATTATTTCTACATTATTCTACATTAAATGTAGAGCTTCACCCTTTTTGATAGTTCCCACTGGCAGAAGAGTAGTGGACCCATCTTCCTGTGACAGCTGTCAGAAGTGGGATTTTCACTCACCTCTTAAAGTGTCTCTGGGAAAGGAACTAAAGAGAGTACTCTACAACAGAGATGCACAAGACAGAAAGAAAAAAACCTTGAGATAGGGGACTAAAACTTCTGCAAAACATCAGCATGGTTTCCATGTTTTTTTTTTTATATATGCTATGCCGGTTTTGAAACTAAGACCTCAATAAAGGTCTATAAATGAGGTCTGTAACACTTGGTGTACTGGCCATTTATGTTTTTAGAAAGAAAACCCGACACATATTCTAACACTTCCACAAAACATCCAAAATGTTCATTTAAAAAAATGTTTTGTCTAGAATTCTACTTTCACACCTCCTCAAGAACTATGTGCATTGCTTCTGTTTTAGGCACAGGAGGGGAAAAAGGGAAATGGGAGTGTCACGTACCTGATGCGAGTCAGAAATGACGAGGAGGACCTTCCCTTACAATGTGCACCCCTGAGAGTGGGACAGGGGCGCTAGGGTTTCCACCTGTCCAGGATTCACCAGAACAGTCCGGGTTTCATAGCAGCAGAAACCCAGACACAAGATGTCAGGGAGACAGGGGCAACCAAAATTAAGATAGGGTCTACTGGCCCCCCCAATGAAAATAGTCTCAACTGTGATACTCTATTTACATAGGAATGGGTGGTGCTATTTACGTATGAATAAGCCACGACTCATTCTCCCATAAAATGTCCGCGCGTCGCTAGAGTTTTCGGGTTTTGATTGAAAAAAAGGTGGCAACCCATTGGGGCAAGCGGACTGCATGAAGCACGAGCGCCATTGGGTAGAGATGCTGAAGACAACAGTGTGGGACACCAGGCCGGTAGTCAGCCAGAAGCATGAAGGATACCAGCTGAGTGGGTAAGAGGAGTCAGGGCTGAGCCTGGTCAGTAACTGTTGAGCAGTGCATTGCAGAAGATGGGTCAGGCCGTGCAGGATAAGCGGTACCAAATCAGCAGACAAGAGGCACAGTAGTTAAACAGGCCGAGATCATGCGCAGGCAGAGAGTAGCAGAGTCAGAGGATCAAGCCAGGTCAGATACAGGAGCAATTAGAAATTGGGAATCAACACTGGACACTAGCTGAAGAACTCTCAGCACCGAGTGCATGCAGGATGTGAGTTTAAATAGGCCTTTTGGCGCCACGATTAGATGTGAGTGCGTGCATGCCAATCAGCGTGCGCAGCATGACGCGCGTAAATGTGCATCTTCGTCTGCGTGCATGCGCATGATTATGAGCAATATTAGCACGAAAATGTATCACACATGCATGACAGGTTAAGAAATAAGCATATTCTTAACATGGCTTGCTACAGCCCTATCCCATTATAAATACCCATACCCAATAATAGACCACACCAAGTTGGATATAAAATGACTGTAGTAGCCGTTTATTTAAATATATTAACTTTATAACAAATTGAATATAAAACATTCAACCATAACAGTTTAAATACAATGTATTCCTACCAATGTGAAGCTGAGGTCTGTGAAGACACCCTTGGTCTCCTACCGTAGAGCTCTGCATACGACTTAACCAACTTGCCCCTAGCCGCAACTCACCGACTCAGGGGCAACATCGTACATAAAACTCAGAGAGCTCCTACCCTCAGTCATTTTACCTCACTCCTGCGGGACCTGCAAGCTCCCGGGACTGCGTACCTCGGACGCACCCAACTGGAGTCATGACCAGCCCGACATAAGTCGCCGCAACAAACGACACCACCCAGCACCACACATAACGTGACCCCAACAACAAATGAGACAAGGGAGGGAGGGTGGGAACTGATCTCACCGTGTGGCAACCCTGAACTGCTGGCTGACCCTCCGCCCCTTCTCAGACCACCAGGGAGACTCCTCCTGACCCACCTAATTGGCCAAACCAAGGTAAGAGACCACCCCTTGTACACCCCCCTTTTTCTAACCCTTTCTATCGTGATGCCCTGTCTGCCCTGTCATGTGTCCTTTCGCCTATTCTTTTCTGTCTTTTGCTTCAGGACCTTCTTGAGCAGCAGTTCTCACATTACCTGTTTTATGACAGCTTGCTGGATTTGCCTGATAGGCAGACACTGACTTGCGCTTGTGCAGTTGTGGACAGGCTTTTATGGCTGTTGAAAAGGGATAACAATTCCAGAATTAGCTCATAATAAACTTCTCAGATGCAATATATATATTTACAAGGAACCCTGGTAGCTTAGTCTTTTAAAGAAAGGATACCTTATTAAGGCAGCGAGGTCAGGCCACGTGGACCCTGGAAACGTATTTTTTAAAATTTATTTTATTTAATTTTTAATTCTTTAAATCTTATTTTATTTTATTCATCTTTACAAATAAAATACCATATTGGACTCTACTACCAGCAGTGGCACCTCCATATGTTCTACATTAGGTCAGGCCATGTAACATATTCCCTACATGTACCTGACCCACTGCTTAGCCCAGCCTTGCCCATTTATTGGCTTTTGTGGTCACCAGGAAGCTTACTCTATGCCTGTAGATTAGGAACTGCTCAATCTACTTGGAATGAACAACAAAAATGCAGGCCTTAGCTCAGTGGCTTGCATTGTGGTAGGCAGCAGACCTGTAGCTATACTGTGCTGAGCAGCTGCAAAGACCCCTGTGGGCTGAACATTAGTTGAAGTATGGGTAGCCCATAGAAGTCAATAAGTACAGCTCACAGCTGGCTCAAGGAAAACACGATAAACAAAGTCGGTTTGCTGGCTGCCCCAGTACAAACAACTGATATAAGGTCTGCCTTTTTTAAATGCAGGTAGTGGTGTGAACAGAGGCCAGAAATAGCATAGGGATACATTAGGATGTATTTAGGGTCGGGAAACAATCTGGTCTCGTCTGGAGATGATCTGGATGTGGTGTGAATGGGCCCTCAGAGTTTAAGAGTCACCCTCTCTATTTTTCCTGATGAGCATAAAGTGATGGAAAATCCAAATTGTTGCAATTGTCACCAAAAACAATGGGGACACCTGCTCTGGAGACAATTGTCTAAGGGCCAGTGCTCTGCCTCACCAGTCTAACCATTGAAAGTGTGATCTCTGTAACTGACAGTTGTAGCGAGATGGCAGTAACTCACAATCTCAGTTAGCAGACAGTGACTCAATCCAGATGACACCTTGTAGTTCATTGAGTAGTTTCATCCAAATTGTGCAGATCTTTACAACACCAAACATTGGAGAGGTCAAAAGATCATAATGTGATCCACTCAGCAAAGGACATGTGGATGAGATGTAGACTAGAACACAATGAAGAAGGGTGGAGCTTTCGACATAGAGGGAAAGCTGAACTATGGGAGACATAAACCAGGGACAGCTAAAGCAAATAATATTTAAAGGCATTTCACAATGCATGTGTAACATGACAGGCTGTGTCAGAGGGCTATTGTTCACTCCAGAACTGCTTTTCTCCCCATGCAAGTATATAAAAAAGTCAAAAGCAGCTTGACACAACTGCCAGTCAGAAGGAGGTCAACTGCAGCTCAAATTCACCTGTCAATGAGTTCTAAATGATCACAAAAGTGTCTTGAACTGATATAAAATACATGCTGTATTTGCTCATTGAGGGCCACACAGGTCGTAAAAGGGGATTTCCTCTCACCTTGGAGAAATTTCCCTGTTAGGGTCACATACATCAAAAGACCATTTCCAACTCTTATCTGAAACAACAAAAAAAGTTTTGACTTTAGATATACTTTAAGAACATCAACTGAAAAGGTCACGTTCTAGTAGTGCTCTGAGGGTCTTCTGTTTAAGGATGCTAGCAAAGACCTATCTGTAAATATAAGGTATTTACTTCTTTGAAGTCCAGACGCAGCCTGGAGTGCTTGTACCCTGTTGCAATGTATGATAAAAGGCTGTTAAAGCCTTACAGCGTGTGTCTGTGTAGCTACCCCTTTCACCAACCTCCTGTCCATATGAGTCATCATAATATAAATAATGGGTAATAATAGCATAATGGTAAGAACAGTAATGGTTCCATATGCTCGTATTTGAAGGGTTCCTAAAGGCAGCAGCACATTTGTTACCTGCAAAGTATCATATATAGCTCTCTCAGCTCCTTATATTTATGGGCTTCATCAGTCGATAGGTTCCTCCAATCTAATCAGGCTTGGGAAAGCCACAGGCTGTGGAGAACACTGCAAAGATCAATGTCTGATCTGCTGAATGTGGATCAGTGCAGACCCTGCAGGAAAGGTTTATAATATATGAAAGTTCTGTCATCTTCTTTCATCTCTCTTTTTTTCCTGCTTTTGTACTTCGTCTTTCTTGTTTACAAGAATTTGCAAGAACAGAGTTTGCAAAAAATTTACATGTCCGGGTTTCTGGTCCTCCACAGTTGCAATGTTTTTAGAAAGGCCGGGAGCTATGGAAAGAAATTAAATAAGCGAAAGGCCTACATGACAAGGGTGGGAAGGAGAACTAGGATAGAAAAGGGTTAACGGAAAGTTGGGAGCTGGTTAGAAGAAGGATACTTACGGGATTGGAGGAAAGTTGTCTTCTAGGGGGGGCTTCGGAGAGTATCCAGGAAGAAGGAGTTCCAGAAGTTCAGTGTGACCAGGAGAAGGAACGGACTTCCCACCCGCTCGCCCTGGTATGGGTTTGTGGTCGTTGAATTTTGTTGCAGGGCTGTGGCGGTTTGGGATACTTGAAGGCATTTCTCTGGATTGGATGACTTGATGAGGGAGCCATCGGTGGTGTGGGTGACCTGCTGTGGTGGAGAGGTCAAACGTTATCACCTGGTAATAGGGACCAATGTGGGTTTGCTGGCAATTTAATTACGTCCCCGAGGAGGTGTATGGCGGCTGGGAGCATTCAGGTATAAGAAAGGTGCCCGCAGACATTAGTCCATTTTATAGTTATAGTGCCTTCAAGGACCTTGAAACCAAACAATTCCTACTGTATGGTTATTGGTTATTGTTGTTGTTATTTATAAAATGGTTATTTATACGGTTTTGTAATAAAAGGCTGCTGTGGCCAGTTAACTCCAGTCTCATGTAGTGTATTAAATGATAGGATGGTAAGAGGGGTGATTGTTAGTTAAAGGGGTGACCTCTGAGCTACCTTAGTCAAGCCCCGGTCACTGTTTGTATTGAATTATAATGTCATGGTTCTGCATGAGATGTTGGCCTGAAATGTCACCACCTAATATGATAGTTACAGTTGGTTAATAGAAGGCAGCAAAGGTTCCAGAGAATGTTGCAGTGCCGCTCAAAGTTACTGCAGCTTCTGGATGCCTGCTGAGATTAGACCTGTAAGATTAGGTTTGTTAGGAATGAAAATTCGGATGAATATTGGCATATCTGGACATTCGGATGCATCCGAATTTCCAAATGAAAGAAATTACGAATCCGAACGTACCCGGATTTTTGATAACAAAAATTTGGATGCATCCGAAATTTTTTCTGAATGTAATTCAGAAAAATTAACTGATGTTGATTAACCTTAAAATAAAAAAAAACAGTGGAGTCCCCTCCCCAATTCATACCAGACCCTTCAGGCCCCCCATCCTCCTGCACCATACCAGGCCACATGCCCTCACCATGGGGAAGGTGCTTTGCCAACATGAAACCTAAACGACACCATCAATTTCTGTAAGTAGTTACATTTCCAGTTGGGGTCCTGAAGCTTTTAACGGTGCCTCTGATATTTATATGAATTGCTGGGATTTGCATTTCCCATTTCCACACTGCCTGCCATCTTAAAGTGACACTAAACTCGGAAGTTAAAATTTAAAGCGGCCCTTCACCCATATCCTTAAAATGACACCAAACACACCTTTAGAAATGTTTAGTAATGACAATCTACAAACACATACTTCTAGATAATTGCAGAGTGATACACAAATAAGATACAATTGTTGTTAATAATTAAGGTACTTGAATGCATTTTTAAGATTTAACTCCTGAGTTTAGTGTCACAGTAATTACAGTACTCTGCAGCTGAAGTTGTATTAATTTCTCTTTTTTCAATTTCAGAGCAATCAAGAACTCCCGGGAAAAAAAGGATATATACTGTATATAAAGTGGCCCATTTCTTGGCTTGAAGCTTCTAACTTTCTCTTGACTCTTCAGTTTCATCCTTACCCCCTGTTCTTTATATATTCCATTTCTTTCAATTTAGCCCACTTTCCTGTGTCTTCTTTCTCCCCCCGGCTGTCCCCATCTCCCTGCCCTGCTTCTCTTCGTCTGGTATGCAGATGGAGGAAGCCGCTTGCCGCTCCGCACTCTGCGTCTGCGGCAGCCCCAGGCCTGGAGCTCATGATCCCTCTGCGGCGACTTCAGAGGTGCTGGCTGCGGCTGCTAATCCTTGTCTGATCCGTACCCTGCGGCTGATCATGCTCATCAGGAGAGGATATGAAACAAACTCGTCCTGAATAAGTAACTGCGCACCTCATGACTGCTGTGAGATGTCATGAGATCCGCCCGCTACTTCACAATTGTTCTGACCCTCATTGCGAGGTGTTAAAAAAGTGTTAAAACGAAGCTAAAAAAAATGCGCTTTTTGTAACACATTTAAGAATAATAATCAGAAATGTGGATGTCAAATTTTATTAGCAAAGTTAAAATAAAATAATTTTAAAAAAAAAGAGTATGAATTTTTGTCTTATGGCTTAAAGCTGAACTCTGGGAGAAGCATATATTGTCTAAATACAAGAGGTATGTTTATTCTTACTTAAATCTTGAACTTATAAATCTTCCTCTGGGCCGATGCAGTTCACAGGGCACTACCGCCACTAGAAATTCCTATGCTCCTTGGCTCCATATAGCGTATAGCGGGGCAGAAGGTTAAAAAGCAGACACTTGGTGAGCTTTGTGTATTCTCCCAGATCTGTGCTGTAATCCAGTGTGAAACTTGGAGCTTCCTCTAATAAAGACCAGTCACTGCTGCTTTCTTTCCTTGTTCAGGGTGACTAGTCTTATCTCCGCCCCCTCTGGTAGTTTACTGCAGGCAGCCTGTAGTGGGTGGGACCTGCCAAGTCCTTCCAACGGCTCTGCTCTCTGCACAGGCTATGTACAGCACAGGGATGATGTAACTACTACATTTACAAGGTAATATTGGTGTCTACAAAGGCATTTGGTGCATGCAAAGTAAATGTTGTGGGTATGGAGGAATGTATTTAGAAAACAGGTTTTTGTGCCCAGAGTTCAGCCTTAATGTAAAAGTGCATCATCCACAAAGCAGGAGCCTAAGGCATGGTAGATGTTCAGAGGGTCCAGTTACAACCTTTTTGCTCCTGCAGTAAATAAGGGGGTTAGTACAACTGATAAAAGTTAAGCACCTTGTTGTCACTTCACAAGGGACAATGTACTCAGTTGGGACCATGTCAGTACAGACAATGGAAATGGGGCAGCTTCTATGTGCCTGTGCCATTCCATATCAATGTCAATGGAAAGGATAGGGTGGAAAAGTTGCTACATCACCTAGGGTCTGATTCTGCCTTAAAGGAGAACTATGAGGTGAGTGATTTCCACTCATCCTCATAGTTATAGCGACCTGTGACAAAGAAGCTGTCACAGGTCGGCTCTATCGATCGTGAAGTGAGCAGAAACATGCAGCCGATCCGCTCACTTCCCGATTGTCTCCCTGCAGAGAGCGGTGACTATCAGTCACCTCTCCCCGCAGAGAATCCCCCCTCCCCTCTCCGATCCTCCAGCGCTCACTGGATGAACGAACAGGGAGGGGACGGGCACAGCTGGCTCTGCCTCTAGATAGGCAGAGCCCACTGTCACACAGCTGGGTGGTTCTCGACAGTATTGTCGGGATCCGTCCTGGCTGCGGCGCTCTCTGTAGCAGGCAATAGCACGCTATATACTGAGCTTTGGGTCACGGGAGGAGTTTAGTTTAGGAAAAACACTTACCCCATAGTTCTCTTTTAAGTGTATCCCAACCCAGAAAAAATAAAATATATCTACTGTGCACTGCAGCACACCTACATTATAAGTCACCTAAATGCACAGATGCATGTGCTCTATGCATTGAAATGGCATGCATTGAAAAAAATCATGCAGGACCTATTTTTTATGTTTTTATTTTGATTGGGCTGCCTAACACAACACACCTCGTTGATGCGCACTGCATCAGTGACATTTGATATACTAATTGAGCACTGAACTTATGTGTTGTAATGTAAATAATGTCTCTCAATTTATTTGGATGTTGAGGCAATACTTACTGTTGCCCCTTGTTCCAAAACAGCATCCCTGGCAACCCTATGGGGCTGATGTGTAAAACTTCCTCCCAGTCTTACACTGCGCAGATGCTATTGGCACGGCATTCCCCCCACCAGAAGGAGCTGAGGAGCATTGGAATTTGCTCCTCAGCTCAATTTAGTAGCAGCAATGGCATTGGCCCAGCTTATGGCTGGGCAGAAAGTTATACACAGACCCCTATGTGTGCAAAGCATCCTCTATTATTTTATAAACTGTTAATTTTTATTTATTACAGGTATTTATATAGCACCGACAATTTACATAGTTGCACATTCACATCAGTCCCTGCCCTCAAGGAGCTTACAAGCTAAGGTCCCTAGCACATGCATACATACAGGGCCAACTTAGAGAGGAGCCAATTAACCTACCAGCATGTCTTTGGAGTGTGGGAGGAAACCCATGTAAGCACAGGGAGAACATGCAAACTCCTTGAAGATAGTGACCTAGCCAGGATTTGAACCGGTGACCCCCAGTGCTGCAAGACAGAAGCGCTAACCACTACTCCACTGTTTTCTGTCTATCTCATTTTTATGCGCCAACTACTGGCTGCCTTTTTTTACTTCATCCCCCAGGATGGTAAGGATGCCAAATTCACATGTGCTGGTTGAGTGAAATAAATAAGGGCAGGCAACTGCTGATAATAAATAGATCATACACAAACACATTCCTCCATCCATGCCAAACAGTGTGGATGGACGAATCTCCCGTTGCAGCTATCGTATTCTGCTGATGCCCACTGCTGTCAAAATACATAATCAGTGACTGCAGCTAATTGGCCGCAGACACTGTTAGTTTGCAAAGTTTCGACCTGCCTCCTTGAATTACTGAATCGACTTTTGTCCAAGTGGCAGGGCCACACACTGTTAAGAATTTTGGGTGATTCCTGTGAATTGGCCAACATTCTAACAGCATATGGCCAGCTTTAAATGACTTCATTCAGGATAAGCTCTGCTCCAAGGATCCCCTTCAACAACAAACAATCCCCCCACACCCTGCAAACTAATCCTAGGCTTTTTGCCGCCTGAGGTGGTGGGGGTGCTGGCTGGTGCATGCAATCAGTGGAGGTGGGCGGGTGCTGGTGGAGGGTGATGCCACTAAGACCCTGGTGGGGAGATGTGTAACGGCTTTGCATCTCCCCGCTCAGCTCTTAGCAACCTGGGACACCCTGGCCAGTGTCTTGCCGAGCTCCTGGCAAATGAAGTCACTGCAGTGAAGTCACTGCTTGCCAGTAGCTATGGACGCCAGCAACAATTACCCAGGTTGCTAATTGTTGCTAAATCTGTGGTCACATGACCTGTCAGGTCCCGAATCTTCTCTGTTCATCATTGTAGAGTGGGAGGGGCCTTCTTTGGGTGGTCATGGGGCACTTTCTGGGTCATGTGCCCACTTCCTATTGGTTGACCAGTGGCAATGGTTCCCCGGGTTCAAGTGAGGTTAAAAAAAAACCCAGCTTGCTATGAGGGGGGTTGCCTGGAGGTTGGCCTTAAAAAGAAAATATTTAACAGAGGAAACATTGGAAATAGCAGCGTATAAACGTAAAAGCAGCTTAACAGAAAATGTGTTAAGATCGTTTCATTGTCTAAAGAGCCACGACAGGAAAATAATCCTTTAGGAAAGCAATGCGAACGAGACACTTTCTGAACACATTAGCCCTTGTACAAAATTCCCAGCAGCCTCTCTTCATTTAATGCATCAAAGCCTGTCCATTACCCCACTTTTGCCTAATGGAAAAGAGACCTGCAGCGTGCACATTATTTTGGCAAATGCTGCCCACACTTTACAAGTGTAGGAGAGCACGATTTGGGAATAATATCCCCAATGCTTCTCTGAAGATTGATTAGCCTTATTTGATATCTCTGCCCCACTATTGCACTTTTATATGGTTGCCATGGACACAGTGAATTTGCAAAAACAGCCTTTTACAATGCTATGCTCAATGATAGGACTCTAAATGTAACTGTTGCCAAGCAAGTAACTAATGGTCCTGCCAAATCACTTGAAAAGGGGTTAAAGTGACATTAAACCCTCAGATTTTTGAACATAAAACAATACTGTAATGTGTGCCTTACTGTAATCCATGGTTGTTTCCCTTCTCTTTGATGCTCTTCCTTTTAAAACTGTATCTGTTCTCATGCTTGGAGAGAACTTCCCTTTTCAGCAGACTGCCTTGTCATACACGGTGTCTGTGTGTACGTTTCTATAGGCTGTAACCTGAGCCAGCACTACAGGAAGAGGCCCTGAGATGAAAAGGGAAGTTCTCTCCAAGCATGAGAACAGATACAGTTTTAAAAGGAAGAGCATCAAAGAGAAGGGAAACAACCATGGATTACAGTAAGGCGCACATTACAGTATTGTTTTATGTTAAAAAATCTGAGGGTTTAATGTCACTTTAAAGTGCCTCCAAACTCAGGAGTTAAAGCAAGTAACAGAAATGTATCTTATTTGTGTATCATTAGGCTGTAGATTCTAAAATCATCTCTGAATTGGTGCTGAGACTGTCCTACCTTCTGGAGAGTGGCAAATTTTGTTTCCCATGGTCCCTGTGTGTGTTCTAAAGTAGTCACCGCTCCAAGCTCACTCCCGTGATGGACTACAATCTCAGTACATATTAGTAAACAAAACAGATTGTAGCCCATCACGAGAGCAAGATTGGAGTGGTGGCTACCAGTGACATCACTAGGGTCCGGCCTGACCCGGGTGACACCACTGGAGGGGTGACACCAATATTTGGTGTCACCCCCTCTAAAAAGTCGGACACAAATGGACCGTGAGCCTGACACTTGCCGGAGAGAGGAGGGGACCCGGCAGCATACCTTATCCCTAGGTACAGAGCTCAGGGAGAGATTCATTTTTGACTGGAGTTCCACTTAAATGCAGGAGAGGTCCTTCTTTCTTATTGAGTGACCCAAGACATTAGGTGTGGTGCAAAGCTTATCAAGGCCAGTTGCTTGAGGGGGTAGCTAAAGAGAAGAGCACAGGTACTGCATGAACGCCAAATTCAGTGGAGCACCACCTACTGCAGAGCTGTGGTGTGTCAACTCAGATTGGCTGGAGAATCCACGTTCAAGGTAGGGTATGTATGCTAACAAGTCTTTGGGATATCAAACTGCAGTGGCCCAGTGAAGTGGAACAAGCATATTCCTCTATAAAGCTGCCAGATCACCAACCACACCAACTTTTAAGGCTCTCATCTCAAAGAGAGATAAGTGTGCCAAACAGTTTTAGGCTGGCCATTTGCTGTATACGTGTGTGGCACAGTATTAGGACTGGCTGTTAGCTGTGTGTTTGTGACCCACCTGTGCATTACACAATCGTTGCTGTGCTGCTAAGAGGTACTCTGAATCAGTAAAGAGCAAGACTGTCAAAGATGGTGTATTTGAGTCATTGTCTTATAAAGGCTCCAAATGCAATCAGGAAGGATGGTAGCCCGCGTTAGCAAAGTAAGTCTAGCTGCCTAGGAACTTAGCCATTACATTACAGCCCTCTATGTCTCTTGCTCCAGTAAAATTAAGGAGCTACATGGTGAGTGCAATCCCAAAATGTAGGTAAGCATTGGGGTAAGATACGATGAAGCAACTGTAGAATGTTGGTTGAACTTGGATAAGGCGTTTAAGGGTAGAGTCTAGGTTTGGGTGAGCTCATGTTCGGTCTGCACCAATTATGTTACATGGTAAGAAGGGACATGACAATTCGCATATTCTCACTGTCTGCCTGACCTATAGTTTAAGGTTGATGGTGCCATCCGTCTGATCATTACACCAGCCTAATTACTGTACCTAGATCGCTACTACTGAGCAGTGGCAGCTGCAGCATCTAGTTTCCTATGAAGGGGAGCAAGTTACATGCTGCCCATGTCCAGCGGGCTTCTGTTGGTTCAATGAACCTGTAATGGAGTGAAGAAATAACTGTGCTCAATTCATGCTTCTCTCTCTCTCTCTCTCTCTCTCTCTCTCTTTCTCTGTCTCTCTCTCTATCCCTCTCTCTCTCTCTCTGTCTCCCCCGTCTCTCTCTCTCTCTCTCTCTCTCTCTCTCGTATATTTATATACTGTATGTCCCAAGTTGGGGGCTCTGATAGTAATGACTATCACTTTGCAGAGGTGGTTTGGTGCGGCAGTGTGGCTTTACATGATTTTGCAAATATATGCACAAACCTCAGTGTTGACTACCTGGATAGTGCTGGGGAACAGTTGCATAGTTCTGGGGTTCATGCATACCACACACAGTCAATAAATAACATATTTACGGACACACAAAACCTTAACTCATAAAAAAAAAAGTTAATATGCAATTTCATGTCAAGCAAGTGTAATCAGAAAAACAGAAAGATCTGGAGATCAGGTGGAGGAGGAGGAGCATTTTCTGAGCATTTGTGACTAAATAAATCAACAGAACTGTAGAGTGAAGGGGTGCAGGGTATAATGGGAACAGTCAGAAGACTTTTTATAGTTCAAGAAACATGAAACCATCTCTCTTGTTTGTTGATTGGTGGTTTTCACAGTTTAAAAGTAACTCCGCATATAAAGCAGACCTCCAATAGCACATTATAGCAGAAGTTTTTCCTAAACTAATCACATGGCACAAGGTGCGGAGCTTTGAAATAGGGCTTTCCGGTGTGCTTAGGGCAGCATGATGTCAAAATTACATCAGAATGAGTAACCCAATATAACATATATAAAAAATAATGGTTATGTTAAAGCTAAAATTAAACTCTACAAAGTCTTACAATTCTTTTTTTTTTCGGAATATAGCCACATACTAAAAAGAAAAGCCTGTCCCCTGCCAACATGCTTCAGATAAGGACCCTTGCTCTCTGTGCGGAAGCTGTAATGTCTCATCAGAGGTCCAATGCACTCTAGTCAGAGCTAGAGCTCAGCAGTCAGCAAGGAGTATGAGCATTGCTGCCCATGTGATAGCGACAATGCAGGATAACAGATGAAGAGACAAGGAAAGTTGCCAGTTGAGTGTTGCCACTGTAAAACAGGAAGTGCCTGAAGAGGGACCTTAATGGAAGGATCGCCAGGTATGAAAGTTGTGGATTTAAAAATAAAGCATTTTTTTCTTTGGTTTTACAATTAATTTTAAAATTGACCCAAACCTATTATAGTATGCCTTTAAGAGGTGGGGCAAACAAGTGCTGGTAGGTATATAGGGCCTTATATAAACTGAAGATGCTAAGGTTCCAGTCACATGGGGACTTATGCTGCATTCTATGATTCCTGAGGCGAGTATCCCAGGCGTCCCTGTTCAGATGTGGCTGCTGTAGCCATTAAAGTTAATGACAGGGTGACAGTGGTTGCATCTCTCAGCAGCAGTCAGCATGTATTCATACATGGTACGATGGATAGATGATTGTCACTAGATGCATCTATCCTGCATCCGGGGACAATCATCTATCACAAACCACATGTAATCATACCATGTACAATTTACATGACATATGCGGCAGTTGTCCCCCTGCCGCATACAAACAGGGACACCTAGAATTCAAGAAGCAGAAATCCATAGGTTCCAGCAGCAGGAATTCCAGAACACCCCATTTGAACATAGCCTTCAAGTGAACATCAAAATTAGAGTAGTCATTCATTCTGAAATTAAAGATCCTGTTATATATGCTTTGAAAGCAGAAGACCAATATGTGTAGTTAAACAAAAAACAAGCCGCTGCGCTAGGAGTAGTGCAAATAAAAACACTCCGTGATAATAGACCAGCCGCAACAATATGTGGTAGTGACTTTTTGAAAAAGTCCATAGACGAAACGCGTCAAGGGAGTTACTGGTTCCGTCTCCTACCGCTCAATGTTTTCACGATCATTGTTCCTGTAAGTGCATTCCACTACTATTTTTTAATAAATGTTTTGAAATACTGCACTTAGGAGGCTCTTGTTTTTCCCTCTCTTGTTTCCTTTTGGAACACCGTCGGGTGGACACCGCCGCAAATACGGTGAGGAGAGAGTTAACCGGAGGGGAAGGAGAGAGTTGCGTCCAGCTAGGCCATCTGGAGACAGATTGAGGAAGTGGATAATTAAGGAAACTAAAAAGGATTGCTTCGGAGGAAGGTTACGGACACTTTGGAGATAACCCAACAGAATTTCTTCCTTCTGTGATGTTCATGAGGAAAGGGAAGTAATCACAACCCCTGTTTTTGTACCATCAATTGTCGGGGTTTGGGTAGAGGATTACTCTGATAACATATCCACCAGTGTCACTATCTATGTTTTGAGAATTACTTTTTAGCCTATTGGAGAAATTGCACATAAATATATTTTTTATATATATCGTATATATACTGTATGTTTGGATGTATCATCACTGGTGTTAAATAGGAGGTGTTCACATGAAATACTGCACAGCGATTTGTATTAAGGATTTGTATTATACCAATTTAATTAATTTTGGTATTTGCAACAAGGTAAACATTGTTTACGTATCGGAACATGTTGTATCAAGCAGTTCACCATTTTTATTCACATGCAGACACTTAATATTTAAAATCAACCGAGTAGAATAGATGTTGACATACAAAACGTATAGGGATTGTTAGATTGTTACACAGGACACAGCGCAACATAATAGCATCATACCAATATTTGTAGTTTACCAGTTATACCATTACCCTTTAAAGCCAAAGTAAAGTGAAAAAAATAAAATTACTGGGCGGTTGGGATTTTTGGTGCAGAGATATGCAAAAAAATTCTTCCTCTCTCCCACAGGGATTTTTTATTTTTTGCCTACACTGTACATGCATGCGCAATGCAGTGTACACACCCGTTCATGGCATCTCTGCGTGCATGCGCAGGAGGTACATCATCAATGACCCCTCGATGGCCAAAGAGAACTTATTAGAACCTAAAACCGTGGGGATTATTCACAAAGGAGCCGAAAGATCTAGCCATAGCTTTGGCTCTCTTTGGCCGTCGGAGCCCTTCGGTTCAGTGGAACCGAAGGGCTGCTGTACGGGCTATTTACTATAGCCCATACAGCAGCCGAAGGCAGCCGAGCGGCTCAGCCTAGCCGAAGGCATATGCTTCGGCTCTACTGAGCCAAAGTGTCACCTGGAGCGGGACGAATGGCCTGCCGAAGGCCGGCCTTTTGCCCCGCAAATGGCAGCCGGGCCCAAGTGTAATAACTGATCAGCATCCCCAAATGACCTTGGGACGCTGATCTGTCATTAAACAATAACAACTGGGAGGTAGCGGGCTGTAATGTCACGTCCAGCTCCGCCCAGTTGTTATTCATGGGCCGGGACCTGCTAGAAGGCTCACTTCATTTCGGCTGGGTTATTCGGCAGCTTTGTGAATAACCCGCTGTGAGTGGTGGAGATAGACTTGGTGTGGGATGGCGCTGAGGACCAAAGATCGATGAAACAGCGCTGGAGAAGGGCACACTTGTAAGGTAAGTGTGCCCTAATCTGCAAGTGTGCCATGCAGACTTGAACAATAGGCCAAAAATCAAAAAGTTGCAGTTTTCTTCCTCTTTAATACATTTATTACATTTGTGTCCACAATTCTGCTCTTCTTCCCGATTATTGAGAAGAATGGAGGAAAACCCATCAGTTTTATAGGATTTGTTCCTGTCTCTCTAAGATCACCACCAGTGTTCATTGCATCCTTCAGTGACTTGGGACAGGCTTAGTGCTGATGTCCTGAAAGTAATCCCAGGCAGCTGTGGGTTTGCAGGCATCTCCAGTGGCATGGCATCTGTTTGTTCTGGCCTGTGTCTTCCCCAGTGCCCTTTTCCTCCACAGTCTGCTGGTGAGATAAGTAAATGTCAACAGAATTCAATAGAAGAAAGACATTATCAGGTATAATTTACATAAGCCCAGAAAGCTGCTGGCAACAGCTTCTCTATTGCTGGATGGGGAAACACATTGTAGCACTGAGTACAGCAATTCCATGTACATGTGAGTTTTTATTATAATGGCATATTCAAACACCACCGGCGTATCCTCCAACCTAATACAAAAATAAGAAAAATAAGTTTAAGATTTCAAAGAGAATTGGGAGATCCATTCCTGGGTCCATGGTTTAGTAGGGGCAAGCACCTAATGATTGCACACCTTAGCATAGCCCTTATGGAAAGGGTGCTGGCTAATGCTCTGGGCTCCTGCTGGGAAGAGGGACAGGTTGTGTCCAGAAGTCAGGCGGACTCCACCCAGAAGCCAGAGTGAAGCCAGGAGGCTGTGTATGTGTTGGAGGTGCCTGGGAATCAGCCAACGAGGCTTAGTGAGCCTGGGACACACAAGGGATGTGTGGAAGAGTCACATGTAGTATATGTGACCATGCTGAGTTGGTGAGACATGGTTATACAGTTATTGACTAATAACTGTATGTCATCACACTACCCTGACCACCAAAGTATTGGGGAGCTTTTCTATTGACCACCAATGTAAGGAGGCATTTCTACGCTGACCACCAATGTAAAAGGTTACTATGTTGCCTTGAAATAGGGACCCTTCAAGGTCCCAAAATGTGGGCTTAGACTACATGTGATAACACCTTTTCAAAATAAATCAGTGAAAACATTAGGCTCTTTAGGGGTGTTGGTTTTCTACTTTTTGATTGGATTCAAAGAAGGTGCCACCTATTGTTGCCAGTACAAGCACCCACTGGTATCACAAGTCAAGCCCTGCATGGTCTGCAACTCCAGTGTGGACTATACACCAATGTAAGAGACTGAAGGTTTTTCTGGCCTTTGTTTATTTTCTGGCCATTATGCTTTGTTTATTGTCATGATTACCATGGAAAAAATGTTGCCATATAGAGAAGAGGGTGTTATAAAATGATCTGCTCTGGATATCAAATACTTTATGTACAACACATTTTATATTTTTAATTTTATTCTTACATCTACAACTTACTGACCTTGTGACCTATTGATGTGATTTTTAGCAGAAGTTCCTTCTGACCAAACACATTTTTAAGTTTTCCTACATGGTAAAAAGGTTGAGAAAGGCTGGTCTAATGACTGTAGTGTATGAAATGCCCAACAGTTTGTAAAATGCTGCAACCACCCCCAACTGTCACCAACAATCATTACACAGTCACACTTCTTCATTCTGATGTTTGGTCAAAAAGCAATGGAACCTCTTGACCGCATCAGTATACATTATATACTGAGTTCACCCGCATTTATGCAATCCTGCCTAAGCCAAATGGTTGACCGATATGAATTATTGCTAACCCAGTTTTACAACCAGGGTGCTGTGGCACCCTGGGGTGCCTTCAGAAGTTCCAGCTTCCTTAGAGAGTGCCTCGAAATTTTGACAGTGTGTCATGCCTTCCATAGTGCAGGCAGGCCGGCTGACAACGTCTGATGTGATGGGGGACTCTCATGTAAATGGGGAGCCTCTGATGTGAAGGAGGCTCCTTGTGTGAGAGGGCGGACTCTGATTTGAAAGTTGTAGGGCTTTTCATGTGAAGGAGGCTCCTGATGTAAAGGGGGAGTCAGAAGTGAAAAGGGGAATTCTGATGTCAAAGGGGGGACTCTGATCTGAAAGGAGCTCCTAATTTGAAGAGGGGCCTCTGATGAATGCACTGATGAGAAAAAAAAACATTTTGGCTTTAGATAAACTTTAAAACCCAAGTGAAGTCACCATCCTTTTTTCTCTTTTTATAGTCTTGTAACCCCACCTGTTATGACCGTTGACTGATTTTTATTTGGAAGTGCCTTTTTCTTTGCACTTCCTATCCTCACACTCCAGTGTTCTATGATGGCATAGCTGAGTATACGCCACACTCCTATCACGAGCATCCTCACATAGACTTGTAGCGTGGAGGAAGAGAGGGGCCATATGTAACCAGGTCTTTTTATCGCCGCGGACCGGTCAACGTTTGATAATTTTACCGCGGCCCGCTGAGGGGGGACGTTGATTGTTTATATTTTAGAGTGGAATCACCTGTCCCGATAAATCCATATTTCAAGTAGGACGTATGGTATTGTCTTTTAAAAGTTACATGTTTCTTTGATGTTGAAGGCCCTTCTTCTGTCTCTTCACTGGGCCTTTTCTTTTTCCCAAGGAAACTTTCTAACGACGTCTGTTTCGTACTAATTTTTGGGTTAAATTTGAGCAAACACAATATACACGTACACCAAGCACTGTTAAACATGAGAAAATACCAGTGAACAGAGAGAAGAGCGATACACACCTTCTCTTTACCAAAGCTACAACGCCACTGCCGCTTGCAGCCGCTCAGCTCCAGACGTCACCTAAAACCGCCCCGATATCACGATATTTTGCGCATGCGCGGTATTGGTGCGGCTTTAGGTGACGTCTCTCACCTCCCGGTTAACCTCTCGTCCTGGAAAGTCGGACAAACCCGAGAGAAATACACCACAGTAAATAAAATGTAAATAATGTAATGTTCCTTGGGCGGCCCGGTACCATTTTATCCACGGACCAGTACCGGTCCCGCGGCCCGGGGGTTGGAGACCACTGTGTTAGATGACGGAGTGCACTGGACAGCATTGTCAAACTTTCAGCATCAAGGAGACTATGATCTGAAGGGAGCTTCTAATTTGAAGAGGGGCCTCTGATGAGAAGGGATAACCCCACTTTGTTTCTGTGTTTTTGTTTGGGGTCTCCCCTTAAAAGCCATACCAGACCAGGGTCTACTATAGATTTTGGAGGGGCCACACCTCTTTTTAAAGGGTGCTGTGGCTGCAAAAAGTTTGAGAAACGCTGTGCTAGCCTATATTTATTTATTTATCAATAATGTTGTAATTATTTCACTTTATTGCAAACCGAATCCTGTGAAATCTCATTTTTGCCATTTCACTTGCAATCCCCATTATTTATTAACAATGTTAAAATGGCAACTTTTATTATGAAAACAAAAAATAGACGGTCGCACATATAAATATGACAGTAAATGTGAAGCATTTGGAATTTTATATCGCCATCTGTCTCTGTGCCCTACCATGAAATGGTAAGATCCTCCAGGAAAGAGGCTCGGCTGCCTGTAAATCTATACACATTCCCTCCATCAATCAGCGGTGCCCATCTCGGCACGCTTGGCAGAGTTTGCTTTGGGCGCTACTGGAGGGAAGTGCTAAGCTCAGCATCATTAACCCCTCCCTGCCAGGGAGACCCGCCGAGCTGCAGCATTGACAGAATCAAGTAAGCAAAGGCTGTGGTCAGCAGGAACCATCTGTGCGTGCGCCGTGTTCATTACAGAAAGATTAATGGGGGCCTGCGATCCCGTAAATAGAGTGTTAATGCTAATAGAAAGTGACATGGAAAGCTTGAACTGCAAATATGAGCTTTTAATATACATAAAAAGGTGTTTCACTGGGAAACCCAAAGCCCTTTAGCAGTTGGTAATGACTTCTTCTTGCCAACATCTAAAGCTGACATTGAAACCATTTTTTGAGGCATATAAATGTAGCTTTAAAGAGACCGTATCGCCAGACTATTGATTTCAATAGAAATCTTCCCATGTATGTTTTCTGCATGTTATTTACCTGTAAAAGTATCCCTTGTGTAGCCATCCAAACACCCTGAGACTGCTGCTGGTCGCCGCCATCTTGGATGTGATATCAGCAGCCCCAGCAGACTCTCAAGTGACCCTCTATAATAGTCTTCTTTGCTCCTCCCCCTGGGAGTTACAGTATGTAGGGAGATGAAGGCATGGGAGGAAGGGCTGGGCCACCACAGAGTGTAATTTAACACTCCGAGAATAGACACAATGGCTATGGCATATAAGTAGGGAAAGAGCTGTGCTAGGGAATTGAATGTATAAAAAAAGAAAAACGCTGCAAGTAAGCTTTTACAATATTTGGTTTTCTATGCTTTTACCCCTATAATGAGGCAGCCAGAGGTGGTTGCCTCAGACAGCATCTTATTGGGTCACGTGGGGGGTCGCACTTGACGCCCCCTTTCCGGCTAGAAAGGCTTTCTGACCAACATCCTGCCGAGAGTGTCCCAGGTTGCTAAGAGCTCTTAGCAACCTGAGACTCTTTGGCCGGCATCCCGCCCACCTGCTAGGAGCTCCTAGCAACCAGTGACGTTAGTGAGCTGGGCAGGAAGCTGTGCACCACGAGCAACATTACCCCCAGCATCCCCCCCCGGGAATGTGCACCAAGAGCAACTAATGCCAACAATATAATAATATAATAATGAATAATGCTGGTCATCACTCTAAGGACGTCCAGTCGCACAAAAAAAGATTGAAGGTAAATATTGCAGCAAAAACTGAAACTTGTATCATACTTACTAGTAATTTTCCTTTCCTGGTGCCTGTCCATGGCAGCATAGCTATCAAAGTTATGCTGCCATGGAGGCACCAGGAAAGCTGGTTTTGTTATTTTATCTTTTATTAGGCACATTGCAAGTGAACATTCGTCTGTATTTTGTTGGTTTTGCCTGGGGTTTCAAAGTTTGTTGGAGCTTTAAAGTGTATCCAAAGGCAATATGTTTGGGTGGTGAAGCGTTAGAACCTCTGTCAGGGTTTCGTTGTTGTCTGTGCCCTAGTTAATGGAGATTCGCAGTCTTCATTAGTCCTAATGACCACTAAGTAAAAATCCAAAATGTCAAGTGGTCTCAAGAACAGCAATTAAAGGAAATCTTTTATTAGGGTTACTTGACAACTGTCTAAGAGGGCATTTTTATACTTTGGGATACTTCACCCAGTTCCTGTTGTGTCTACAAGGTAGAAAGCGATGTCTCCCCAGGCACGGGGTTTATACTTTTCGTGTATTTTTACTGCCTGTGATACATAACAAAGCAAATGGCAAATCAGAGAGCTAAGGAACAGTCAGTACTGGCTCCTGTAAATTGAACCCTATACTATGCCCATTATAGGCAACGTACGGATTCACTTTAAAGGGGAAGTCCCAGCATATACTATCTTTTTATGACATCAGCATTGTAATAGGAATACATACTAGAGTTGATTTTGATAATGCAATCAAAGCTTACTTGAAAAAAATCCCTTTTATGTAGTGAGTGCCGCCTTCCGTCTGCCCATCACTGTCACCAACTTCCTGGATTGCCAGTGTGCAATCTTCATTTCTCAACACTATGGGGTCTATTCACAAAGCTGCCGAGGGCAGCCGAGTGAATGACCGATCAGAAGTGAAGTAGCAGGCTTTGTGAATTTGTATTTGTATTCACAGAGCTGAGTGAAATTGAGGAAGTCCATCCTAAGGGTATCTTACAGTCTTCCAGATGGATATTGTTATTAGATGTGGGATAGAACTTAAGGAAATTCAATATAGAGATACAAATGTATTTTAGTTTATAAGCATAAGTACCTTTTACCCGTTTTTTGTGCAGTCTGCGTTCTTCCTAACATGTCCGACTCCTTTTGTTTCACTGTCTTTTGTGCACATATCTAGACTGAAACATTTAATCTTTCGCGGCTGTCACCGAGAAAGGAGAGGGATGCCGAGTGGACAAAAACCCTGCCACCGACGCATACGTATTTCCCTACTGGAAGGCGAGAAGACAGACACATTGTATCGAAGGCGCTATTATTTCCATTATCTGAAAGACTCGGCACAAAAGGGCAGCCTTGTCCCTGGACTTGTAAAGGTCAGCGCTTGACCTGAGCGGCCTGTTGAAAAATGACATTTTAGAGATGGACGAAAAGGTTAAAGTATTCCTATAGCGCATCCAACGGCTGAAATGTCTGTCAGCTGGGGAAGAAGGGAGCTGGAACGGCTAAAGGTGAGCGGATTCACTCTGCTTGCTTCTGAGAGGTCAGCTGAAGTACAGTTTGCATAATCTCCATTCTCTGGAGGATCCAGGGCTGTATGTTCACCGTTCTTCAGAGAAACACTTTGACAGTAAAAATGCTAATAGGAGCCAACAGAGACGTAGTAAAGAGTACCTGTTGCATACATAACAGGGGAGGAAATGTAGACCATCAATGGGATAAAGAGACCCTGTCACCAGATCATTAATTTCAACAACCATCTTCCCATAAGAATTATGTACATCTAACGCATCCTTTTTTTCAGTCATTACACCCTTTAAAAGAATGCAAAATCTTAAGACACCCCAATCTAAAATGTAAAAAACATAAATGTAAAAAATGACGCATGGCCGCTCAAGATCAATTGTAAGCAGCCTGATTGTCACTCCCCCTCCCCAAACACTGCCTCTCTCCCTGCTCACTGCATCTTTCCCCAGCCACCGTCTCTCTCACTCTCTCTGTCAGTGCTTGCCGTCTCTGTCACTGCACAACAGCTCTCTCCCCTTGCCTCCCTCCCCGATGTGGTTTTCAGGGTCCCCCGCTCCTCTGGGGGACCTGGGGCAATGGCAAATTAGTTTAGGATGGAAAGTGGGGAGCAGAGCGAAGAACGTCCGTTCTCCAGTCTGCTCCATGTGAACACAGAGACATGAACGCTGCACTCGCAGCCCTCCCATCTCAGGTGTCACAGGAGACCCAGCCCAGTGCTGTGCTACTCCTGTATAGGAGGTGAGAGGTTCAATAAAGAGAATCTTTCAGCTTCGAATGCTATCACACAGGGGCTTGTTACTCCTGTGTGATAGCAATAAAATTAAGTGGAGAAAAAAAAAGTGGAAAAAATAAATAAACAAATTAAAAATATCATAAATAATTAAAAAGGTAAATAAAAATAAAAAAATTCAAAAATTATAAAAAAGTAGACATTTTAAAAAAGTACATATATTAACCCCTTCGTGACTGACAACGTACAGTGTACGTCGCCAGCATCGGGGCTGTTTAAAAAAATAATAAAAAAATAGAAATTTTAAAAAGGTACATAAATTAAAAACAGGAAATAAAAATGAAAAAAATAAAAAAGTGATAAAAAGTTACAAAAATTAAATAAATAAAAATGAAAAATAAAGTAAAAGATAATAAGATAAATACAAGTTTTAAAAAGTTGAAAAAAAATAATGATGCCCCTGCCATCATGCGAATAAATGCACTCGTAGGGAATTATGTGTGTTTGCTGAGTGCTTCCATCATTTCACTGTGTGCCATATTGTGGTAGCCGGGCAGCAGCTCTCTAATACACACAAGGTACATTAAAGGATGAATTCACTTTCCAAAGTAATTTGGGAAAATGGAATTGCCCGCTCAAATCTGGATCCCCCCTCCTGCTATACTTACCTTTCGGCGAGCAGTCCTTCCCTTTTGCCGGTATGTGTGTGCTATCTGTACCCCATACAGTCCAGTGTTGCACTGTGCCGTGTATTCTGAATTTCGCTCGCAAATTAGCACTGTTAGATACAGTTTTGTTTAAGATTATTTTTTGTATCACTCACGTAGATTGCCATGAGGGACAAGAAGATTGTCATGAGGGGCAAGTAGATTGTCATGGGGGACAAGAAGATTGTCATGAGGGACAAGTAGATTGTCATGAGGGACAAGTAGATTGTCATGAGGGACTAGTAGATTGTCATGAGGGACTAGTAGATTGTCATGAGGGACTAGTAGATTGTTATGAGAGACTAGTAGATTGTCATGAGGGACAAGCAGATTGTCATGGGGACAAGTAGATTGTCATGAGGGACAAGTAGATTGTCATGAGGGACTAGTAGATTGTCATGAGGAACTAGTAGATTGTCATGAGGGACTAGTAGATTGTCATGGGGGACAAGTAGATTGCCATGGGGGACTAGTAGATTGTCATGGGGGACTAGTAGATTGTCATGGGGACAAGTAGATTGTCATGAGGGACAAGTAGATTGTCATGAGGGACAAGTAGATTGGGCCCCCACTGAAGTCTTTGGACAAGTAGTTTTTTTTCAGATGTCCACACCCTTTCAAGATCATGGCTGCTGCTGCTGCAACCATAATCTTGGTATAACTACTTCAGGAGCAGGACGTATATATACTGTATGTACGATGTGCGGCGCTTCTGGAGTAGTTCATCTAGGACCTACCCCAGCCTTTGACTGGACAGTAAAGGAGTAGCAGGCACTCTAATGAAGTTTGCTTTCTCATCCTGTCAGAAAGCTCTGAGTGTTAGACGGACAGCACTTTGCAATTCCAGGGAACTGTCTAAGTCTGCTGCCCTCCCTCTTCTATCTGATCTGAAAACAGATTCAGATACTTACAGCCTGCTAATTCTATGCACAAATACATTTATTTTAATACAAGCCCGGATTAAGTGGTGTTTTTTTAATATCTGCCTAGAGTTCAGATTGTTTATTCAAGGCAAAACCCATCACCGCGTAATTGTCTAGTAGATTTCATGTGCCTAGCCAAGGCTTTCTTCTCCTGTTTATCATGAAATTACTTTACATCTCCCTTGCTGCCTGTTCTCGAACTGCGCTGCCTCTCATTGTGTCTGTCAACGAGTCTCCGAGTGGCTTTGTATTTTTAAGAGCCCTTCTCTGCTTGCAGTCAGAAAAACATCCCTTGTTCTACTTCCTCTCTGTTCATCAGTAAAGTGCCTGTACTGAAGTTATGTGAATCGGGAGGCGAGGGTATTAGTCACATATCCCACATGAATACTTCAGTCCCATTTACTACCCGAGCGCGTGACACTTCACATACTCTTGTGCAGAATTCCAGGTTTGTTGGCAATGAATTTCGGCTTCCCATCACGTAGAAGCACATGAAAAATAAGCTTGCGCGGAACGCGCTGTCCGGACATCGTGCACAGTTCAAGCTATAAATATCCTGATTGACTTTCTTTATCATTGTTTGTTTTTGATAGATCTGCCTTGGTGGACCGTGGCTTGGTAGCCTGAACCCCTCTTCGGACCTATGTGTTGCGGTAAGGCGCCGTAAAATGCATGTTTTGACATTTGTTACCACAACGCAGTGTAATACATGGCAGCTTAGAATGATACCCTGATGTATAAGTTCAGGAGATACCAACACAACCATGATGCAGCACACCGTAACACATGCGCCATGCTTTTTGGTGCTTTGCTTTAAAAAAGAAATGGGGTGTAGGGGCGACACGTGTGTTGTTATGCTTTGCATGACTGATGGATTTGTCAATTCTGCCCTTTTTATTAAAGTGACACTAAACTGAGGAGTTATATCTTAAAAAGGCATTCAAGTACCTTAACTAAGAGAAATGTATCCTATTTGTGTATCACTCGGCTGTAGATCCTCAAACCATCTCTGAATTGGTGCTGACACTGTCCTTCCTTCTGGAGGGGGGCTACTTTTGTTCCTCGTGGCCCTTGTGTGTTGTAAAGTAGTCACTGCTCCAAGCTCACTTCCATGATGTACTACAATCTCAATGCAAATGAGCAAACTAAACATGAGATTTTTCATCACAGGAGTGAGCTTGGAGTGGTGACTACTTTACAACACACACAGGGACCGTGGGGAACAAAAGTAGTCACCCTCCAGAAGGAAGGACAGTGTCAGCACCAAGGCACCGAGGCAGATGGATATGTGCACAGTGCACTAAGCATGGTAGCAGTTTTTGACTGCTGGCTTGCAGTCGACGGTGGCGAGGGAGTAAAGGGGAGGTAAGTGGCTGGCATGAAACCTGTTGCTTTTCCTACCATCATTTATCTTTTTTAATAGGAGTGATTATTCCCTTCCCCATCCGTTTTGATGTTGAGGGTCAATTCTCAAACAGTGCCACTGGTGGCCTGGTTTTGCCTCAATGTCAGTCCAATATGAGATTATGTGTCCAGAGATGACTGGGGACTATCAGAATGAGGAGAATAGGGGCCCCAATCACAAGTCAAGATGAGGAAATTGATTTGGTGAATTCTGTCCTTTCTTTGGCAAATTCTTTATTCAACAGAATAGGTCCAAAAATCCCTTAGGTAGTGAGTTCAGCCTTCTGTCTGCCCATCACTTTCATCAACTTCCTGGATCCCCAGTGTGCTTTGTGTCTCTTTCCCTGCTGCTTGATGTGATGCAATCTCCATTTCTCAAGAATACACATCCCACCATGCATTGCTTCCAGCAAGCAATGATAATGTTACATTGTTCAGACGTTGAGTTGTGGTTCAGAAGGCAGCTCTGTGTGAGTGGTGACACCAGGAAGTGCGTATTCACAGGGCTGAGTGACATTCTGTCAGTGCATTGAGGAAGTGCATCCTATGGGAATCTTCAATAAGTAAGTTTACAATTTTCTAGATGGATGTGTTTATTAGAAGTGGGATAGAACTTATGGAAATTCAGGATAGAAATACAGATTTAATTTTAGTTTTGACCATAGATACCCTTTAAATATATCCCTCAATAGCAATAAAGGATAAACATCGAGTTTGTGTGCACCGCTACTTGTAAAAGAATTAGTGACATCATCGCTATGCTATACATAGCCTGTGCAGAGAGCAAAGCTTTGGGAGGGGCCCATCAGAGCCCACCTATTACAGGTTGCCTGCAGGAAACTACAGTAGGGGGCGGAGACAGGACCAGTCACCCTGCACAAGTAGAGAGAGCAGCAAGGATTGGTCTTTATTACAGGAAGCTCCAAGTGTCACACTGGATTACTGCACAGATCTGAAAGAAATACACAAAGCTCACCCAGATTCAAGGAACAATGAAAATGCCCTTTATATGTAGATAACATTTGCTTATCCTGGAGTTCAGCTTTAAGCTACCACTTGAATAAGCATCATGCAGGCAGGTGTGGAAAGCTGCGGGGGTGGGAGAGGAACAGGACTTGTATACACTCTTGGCCTGAGTGTTTGATCTTGCAGACGGCAACCGAATGGGTCTGGGGGTTTCTACAGACATGAGATCATGTCTAAGGGTTGACGTTTCAATACATGAATTGCACAGACGACTCTTCAGACAAAGTCCTTCACGTCACTCGGTTAGTCAGACAAACACAGCTAATAGGACTTTATTGCACAAAAGAAGTATCGCCTACAGACTGCGTGAATGTCATTCCAGATCTGTGTATAATGACGACTCAGGACATCTTTGGCAAGGTGTTGATAACAGAATTGATAATAAAGATTATTTGTGAGCTGTGTGCGGTGTGACTCAGTCAGTCGGCAGGCCCACTTTACTGATTCATCGTCAGAAAACATGTCGTTGGCTGTTTTCTTAGTTTCCAGTTTGTTGCCTGCTTGCAAGGCTTTGTCATGTTTACCTTGTAATCACTTTGTACAGACAAACACAGAAGTGCAAGAAGGTAACAATTCCAGGATCACCACCTTGTTAAATATGAAGCGAGAGATATGAGGGCAATGTGTCCACACCACAACTCCCAAAGACCTGCCACATGGAGCATCCAATATCCTTCACCACTGAAATCCATAGCTTCCAACTGTCCGTCATTTGGAGTGACTGTTCATCTTTAGGAACGAAATCCCTTTGTATGTCTTTCCTCCTCAGATGTTGTTTGGTCAGATATACACCAATCAGCCATAACATTATGACCATCTGCCTAATATTGAGTAGGTCGCCCTTTTCCTGACCAGTCCGGGCATGGAGTCCGCAAGACCTCTGAAGGTGTGCTGTGGTATCTGGCACCAAGCCATCAATAGCAGATCCTTTAAGTCCTGTAAGTTGTGAAGTGGGGCCTCCATGGATCGGGCTTGTTTTTCCAGCACAACCCACAGGTGCACAGGTGCGCACTTGGCTTGAGATCTGGAGAATATGGAGGCAAAGTCAACACCACAAACTCGTTGTTGTGTTCCTCAAACCATTCTTCAACCACTTTTGCAGTGTGGCAGGATGCATTAGCCTGCTGAAAGTGGCCACTGCCATCAGGAAATACTGTTTCCATGAAGGGTTGTACTTCATGTAAACCTCCCATATGTCATCTTCCTTCTTCCTACATGCCGTCACTTCCCCAGGTCAGCAACATACACGCACCCTGTCCATCCACATCATGCAAAAGAAGACGTGGTGGATCAGACCAGGCCACATTCGTCCATTGCTCAGTGGTCCAGTTCTGATACTCATGTGCCCATTATAGGTGCTTTTGGTGGTGGACACGGGCCAGCATGGGCACCCTGACCGGTCTGCAGCTACACAGCCCCATTCACAACAAACTGCGATGCTCTGTGTGTTCATCAGAACCAGCAGTGTGTGTGTTTCTATCAGAACCAGCAGTAACCTTTTCAGCAGTTTGAGCTACAGTAGCTCTTCTATTAGATGGGCCAGCCTTCACTCCCCATGTGCGTCAATGAGCCTTGGCCGCCAATGACCCTGTCGCTGGTTCACCAGTTTTCATTCCATGGACCATTTTTGGTCGGTCCTGACCACTACAGACCAGAAACATCCCACAAGAGGTGCAGTTATGGAGTTGTTCTGACCCAGAGCAACCCATCACAATTTGGCTCTTGTCAAAGTTTCTCAAATCCTTATGGAAAGAAAGGGAGGGAAGGAGCGCAAATAACTGGCGCAGACTTTGTGGAGGTGAATAGACCAGGGACGTACCATCCCAAAAGAATCCTCTTCAAAGGATCCACTTCTGCCCCCACTGAACACCCACCTGTCACCCCAACCAGACATCACGATATCACGAGGAGGTCATCACCTGTGTATCCATCTCATCACACGTGAGTGCCCATTTCTCATTTCCACCCACCTTCACCTGATTCACTGTTTTTCCCTGGTCTATTCACCTCCACAAAGTCTGCGCCAGTTATTTGTGCTCCTTACCTCCCTTTCTTTCTGTTCAGCATCACACAGTTAGACACCCCGGTCTAACAACGCAAGGAGCTGTATCAGGTCCAGGAAGTGGATTGAATGATGCTGGCCATCAGACTGAGGACATATAGCATACTGTGGGGAACATTTCTAGACTGGAGTTATATATTGCAGCAAAAGCTGTGTTTTTTAATGTACTATTCATTTTTATCCTGTTATTTCTTTACTGAAGTTCTGCTTTTACTGACAAAAGTGTTATAATACGTTCAACCTTTTATCCATCCTCTAATGTATTGCATTTATTATTTTGAAAAGCCGGCATGAAGAAGTGGTGGAAAAAAAACACACAAATAGGATGTTGTGGAACTAAAGAGAATGCAGAGAAGTGCCATTAAAGAGGCCATTAAATTCCTACCAGACCCTTGATCCAAGCACAGGCCTCAGCTAGGCCTGAAAGGAAGGAGGGGGGGCGATCGAGCGCGCCACCCTCGCTGTGTCATACCAGGCCATGTGCCCTCGGCATTGGGAGAGTGTGCCCATGCTGATCACAACCCTGACCCAGTGGTTGTGGGGGTCTGCAGGCAGGGGGGATTATATGCATCGGGGTACACCTTTTTTAAGGGAGCACCCAGATGCCGCTGCCCCCCCCCTTTTGAATGAGTAAGGGGTACTACTACCCCTGCTCTTTCACTAAAGGGTTACTAGTAAATGTAAATAAAGAGACCACACGTTTTTAAAAAGTCCTTTAAAATACACAATACTGTGTGATCAACACACCTAGTAGTATATGTTACTATGTGCTAGGTCCATTGCATTGCCATTCATGTGGACAATCACCCCAACTCACCTCCTGTCTGCCATGCACTGCATTGTGTGGTAGCACAATACCATGCTTTGCATTGAAAAAAGTAGTGCACAACAGCCAGGAGGTGAGTTGGGGTGCCATTCAAATAAAAGGCAATGCACCTATTGTACGGGTACCCACGCTAGGTGCATTGTGCAATAGCGTGATATTAACACATCGCTATGGTGTGAGGGGGCCCTAAATCAGGTCTTACGGAGAGCCGTCGTCATTACACTTTGCAAAGTCTCATTTAATAAGCCTGAACGAGTTAAAAGTAAACAAGGCGTCTGATTATGTAGATAAGTATAGATTGCACAGCTGTGATGAAGGTTTACCCCACCAGTGGCCCTGCTGTCTTTATCTCCGTTGGATACATCTTGGCTCCTCTAGTTTATAAAACTTCTCCTCATTCTGTTTCAACCCTTCAGCAAGTGAGTCTGTCTAACAGGCATCCATCATGGCGTATGTCAAATCACTGCTCAGGGGAACCGGGCCTCATCAGTCATCCTGACAAGACAGGTACCCACTGCAGGTTCAATTAATGAGGCTACTGTCAGCTGCCCTGCCACCCTTGCCAGCTCCCCCAGGCACCAGCTACCAATCTCTGTACGTGCTGAGTGCTAGCTCCTGTTCAGCAGAGCAGTGCGTCTGTTCGGTTGCATAATACCTGATCGCCTCGGATTTTGGGAGAAATGATGTTCATGGAAACATCTCTAATGTTGATCTGCAAAATAAAACCGAATGCTCACATACGCATATGATGGGGCCTATTTATAGCAGGGAATGGAACTTTCACCAACATTAGCTGGTGGTGACTTAATCACTATCATTCAAAACCTATGCACCATGGAGATTCACTCGTAGTGAATGTTTGATAAATGTTGCATTCTTCGCTTTATATATAGGCCCCTTCCACACTGGCTGATCAGGAGAGGGTCCATCAACAGATCCTCTCCTGATCAGAGCGGCACAGATCGGATGTCCAGGCAAACAAAAAAACGTACCCCTGCAGTGGGACTACTCCTGTACTGCAAGGGTTAAATAGTCGCTTAACCAAGGGTTAGTCTAGGGGACTCTCACAAAGCTGTATTACTCACCTGATCCTTGGCTGGCTTGCTTTGGGCTGCTAGACCGGTCCCCGCAGCCTCTTCTTACCGGGGCTCCGTTGGTCTAAGGACCACTGATGTCATCACGTCTTATGCAGATATATTGACTTGCATTGGCCAAGAGGACACTGAGGGACATTCCATAGCGGGAGCAAAAGGGAGAGAGAGGTGTGAGCATTAACCGCTACGGGACTGAGGTTCAAGTGAGTAAAACAGCTCCCTGCCTACAGGAGCTTAAGAACACTACCCCCAATCTCCTACCACCTATGGTACGCTATCCAGGCTTATCACTGCTCTTACTCCACCAACTGAATCCCACCACCTCTCTCTGAGTCCTATACTTACCTAATGTTCAGCTCTGGACTGCACCCTTTTTGCCCCCTCTTACAGCTGCAGCTCCATAGGGGAGCATTTATTTTCTTTCCTAGGTTTTGCCACTTTGGGATAAGGCTGTGGACTGTCTGATCCTCATAGGTCTGCTGTCTGAGTAGGGTGGACATGAGTTTGGATTGAGGCCTTGATCTGAGGCCCAGTATGTGAAGTCTGGTAGTAGAGATGCCATGGAGAAACTTCAGTCTGAATAAGGAGCCTGGGTAGAAGCTTGGTCTTTGACTGAAGTATGGTGTTTTTTTCCCAAGGAGTCGGTAGCTGCAATTTCTACCTTACAACCAGGAGCCCTTTTCACAGAATGCTGGGTCAGCTTAAAGGTTCAATATCTGTGAAGATTTCTAACTACTTTATTCTCTATTCTGGAGTCTGCAAGTCCATTGATGTCCTGTGCCCTAACCTTGACTCGCAGGAGTTTTGAATAAGGGTCAATAAACTCCTTGTTTTTTGCATTTAAATGACTGGTCCCTATCTGTTCACATTGCTCCTCTATTGCTGAGGACCAGACCCTGAGGTGAAATGCTGGCCCACTATACCTTCGGGTCACTCACATGGCTTGGAGGGTCAGGGGGTGTTACACTTGATTTTTATTTCACACTTACTTTTTCACTAGAGAGTGCCACTATGTTGTTGGCTAGACCACCTTGTTAGAGAGTTGTGCTTTGAGGTGCATTAGGCATCCCATTAATTTTGAAATGAAAAAAAAGATCCTGCTCTCATTTTTAAAACACCATGCATCTTCAATGCACAGAGCATGTGCATCTGTGCCCTGTGGTACACTATAGCACAGGTGCACTGCTGCCCACAGTATATGTGTGTTGGGATGCAATTGACGATGAGTGGCAACAAACTAAAGCACACATACACAGTAGACATGTGCGATTCCTTTAGTTCCGAATTGAAATTCGGACGAAATCTCGGAGATTCGGATGTATCTGAATTACAGAAATAACGAATGCAAACTAATCCAAATTTCTGATTTTGTTGGACGAAATTTCGTTGCAGCAAAATGACATTAGAAAAAAAAATTAGTCTGCAGAAGAGGAAAAAAAAAAGGGTCTGGTATGAATTGGGGGGGAACCTCAAGCTTTTTTTTTCCTCTTCTGCATACTGTTAAAAAAAAAAAAAGTTTTTGTTCCCCAATGTCATTTTGCTGCAACGAACGAATTAAATGAAAATGAAACGAAGTCCAGACTACCACTAACTAATTACTTCCGAATCCTAAAAAAAGAAATAACGCAAAACTAAACACATTTTTTGCCGGTGCACATGTCTAATACACAGTGCATTATGGTGCAACACTGCAATGCAAGGGGTCCAGAGCTGTCTACCTCCAGAGTGATTTATGCAAATAGCAATAGCATTCAGCAAATACATCTAAGTAAAACAAATCTATATATAGAAATTAAATTGCTGTGAAAGCAATTAATATTCTGTATTGCTGAAGGAACTGAGATGGAGATTAGAGAGGCACGGAGTTCCTTAATAATTTTCCTATCGGGTCTCATCACATACAGTTATGGCTCTGCTGCTAGGAGTAGTGATCAATCTATCTCTAAACCATCAGTTTATGGCTCCCTACTGTGTAACTGCTGGGGACAGTTGTCACCGGAACATTCCTCCCCACTGGAAGATTTCTCTTCACCTTTTGCTTTTACGACAATTCTAAAATGTAGGATTTTCTCTCATTTTCTGTCTCGATGACAGTGGTCACCTTGACAAACAGAGGGGTGAATCTCCCTATCAGGGACATAGACAATAATAAAAATGTGCCGGAGGATCTAACCATTCTCTACTCCATCCAAAACTAAAATAAAAGTTTCTCCTTTACATACATTTTAATCTTACATGATGATCACACACGACTGATCCCTACCACATGCTACTTCATGCTACTTGTGTAACTCACACCATAGAGATCCAGTTGTTCCATTTAGGCAACTGTTAAGCTGGCCAGACATGTTAATGCGACATTAACCAGTTGACATCCGCGGTGTTAAACCCCCTTCCCATATTTTTTTTCCACCTCCCCAATGCTAATGTAAGGACTTACCTTAAAGTGACATTAAAGTTTAAAAAAAAAAAACGTCCCTCCCCCTAAGTTAATGTCAGCACTTACCTTAAATTATCTTTCTTCATCCGATCTTCTTCTTTCCTGTTGTTTTCATCTGTCCCTCCACCGCTGTGGTGGGTCTCCGATCCAGCGCTTACTCCTCTGTGCTTGTTGGCACTTCCTGTCTCACAGTGTCTGCATGCGGGTGCACGCGTCCATAGACTTACCCTGTGTCTCTCCTCGCGGCCAAAAATGTGGCCGCCCGAGAATTTTCACATTTCCGGATGGGAGCGCACTGCAGGCCGAAGATCTGAACTGTGCAGGTGCCCGCCCCATGATCCTTTGCGGACCCCGAGAATCTTCAGATTAATTTAATGTTTTTGCATATATCTATTGTTTGCTAGCAGAAGATACTGTCTATGCAAAAAAAACGCAAGGGTTTAATAATCCTTTAAAATTTAATTTTTCAGTCTCAATTTTGATGCAATTTTCCTTAAAAATAGTAAAAGGATTGAATGAATAATCAACTATTTTCAATATGGCAACTCAGTAGACGTAACCTGATTGAACGATGCAGAAAATTCAATTTATTTCTATCTGATTGCTTGATGGGGGTTCCTGTTTTCCTTCGATTCCCATTCAATTGCAATTATTCTTTAATGCATTAAATTTACATCAATCCCCAAAATTGATCAAAGTTTGCCAAACTATCAAATTTGTTTAACTAAAAGTAAATGTTAAGTTTTGCCCGGAGATGGGTTTTACAAATAATGGATTTTTTTACTTAGGTTTCCATCCATTTTAAAAGTAAGTTGACTTTGTTCTTTCAATCAACTTTTGATTGTTTTAGTGACACTGAATTTATGTGTCATTTTTGGAAGTTCGGATTCCCTAAAGGCTTCTGAGAGAAAGAAAGACATGGAGCCCAAGGAAAAGAAGGAATGGGCGGAAGGTCAACATGACAGGGGGAGAAGGGGAGAGGAACAAAGGCTGCTGCAATGGCTGTTCCTCCCTTATATCTATTTCAGCAGTTGCCTGGGCACACTTAAGCTGGGTACAAATGGAGCGAATTGGTGTTGAATTGGCCAAAATTTGATCCGTTAGTGACCCTATCCCCTTGACAGATGTCGATCTAATGACGAAGGAACATGTTGGAAAATCCTTGGCCAAATGACGCTTGCAGCTAATCACCGTTTGGATATTCCAACAACAGCCGGAGCCGCTGTCAGGAAACAAAGCACGTAGCAGGAGATTTGTTTTGTGGATGGAGGAATCTGTTATATTTTTTTAGTTCAATATATAAAATATAACTGTGTATACTCGACTTTAGCTTGACTGCCAGGGCCACCCGGACCCACCCTTCTCTTTATGTATCACTGATGAAGTTGCTTAGGTTGTTTTTTTGGCCCCATCATCTTATCAAAGATGAATAAATGTCACCAGCACACCACCAGTATTGCAGTCCAAAACGTTTGTTTATTGGAACGTCATGTCACCAAAACAAGTCGTTTTGGTGACATGACGTTCCAATAAACGAACTCTTTGGACTGCAATACTGGTGGTGTGCTGGTGACATTTATTCATCTTTACACTGTGTGGCGGCGCCATCCGCAGGTCACTACAAGCACCCCCCCTCATTACCGTTTTTCCGGTAAGGAGTGCGACAAGGTATCTTTTTGTTTGTCTCATCATCTCATCAAGACACGGCTGCCAGAAGCTTCCTGAACCACCATTCTAGAATATTGTTTCGTCATTTGCAGCTCTGTAATACACACTTTTTTGCCAAGTTTAGATTCCCATTGATTTCCATGGGACTTCCATTTTGGGAATTAAAAATTTTAGAGGTTTGCTAATTTTTTAAATAGTTCATCCAAACCACAACTGATTGAACTTTTCAGAAGTTTGCTCATCTCTAGTAGCAGGCAACGGCACACTATATATAACTCTCTGTTTCAGGAGGTGTAGAATCACACAGTTGCAGCAAAGCTCATTCCACAAGAATAACAGCAAATTTATATGACTTTATATAACAATTCCTTAGTGTAATTTATAGTCCTAACCTTGTTCAGCTACATATCTTGTTCATAACCACAGTTCTTTTGTAGCAATAATATTACAAAGAAATACAATTGAATACTCGCTAACGCTCTCTTAGTACTAAAGACATCTTTCTGTGAATAGCAGAAAGACTCCTAGTATTCGTCACCTCTGACTTTTCGTTTCTGTGTCTCTGTGCGCCATTTACCAGCTAACGCGTACTCTGTCCGAGAAGCAGAAAACTCCCATAACTGCAACATCTCACTCACTAACGAGAGCTTTATACACTCAGCCCTCTGGACTCTGAATATGCAAGGCTTGCTCCTTATCAGCTGACCCAACTTTTCCTTTTATCCCAGCTGCCACAAATACTTTTAGAGTTGACCTAATTAGAGAATGTGTTTCAGCAGTACCTGCTGCTTAATGCTGACCATACATGTAATGATGGGGCCGTCTAAAATAATAACCATTTTGAATGAAAGATGGTAACTTTTGGTAATCAATAGTGTCTATCAATATACGATCATTTTCATTGAAAAAGGTTTGATCGGTCTTGATGGAAAACCCAATTAAATTCAACCAAACTAATCTTTTCTTTTGTCTTGATGAACTACTACAGTTTTGAGTAAAAGGTTATTTGTAACAATCAAATCAATGATGGATTTTTTTTAATATTAAAAAAAAACATAGAAACATAAAAGACAGATTGCAAAAAAAAAAGAGAAAGTGGTCCATCGAGTGCCCATTTTTTTTCTTTTTTTTGTGTGCTTGTTTGCTATTTTTGTTATAGGATAGACCAGAACAATGTTGGCATTGCACTTGTGGTGAAACCTGCTTCTGCAAGTCATGGCTGTCAGGGCCTTTCAATGCCTCGTGGGACCTGTAGTTTTACAAAAGCTGGAGTGTCGAGGTTGCCTAACCCTGGGATAGACCTCTGTTGCTAATCCCAAGCATGTATACATTCACTGATTGTTGATTGACTTCTACCTCTGCTAGAGGTCTGCTGCAAGCATCCTCTATTTTTTTTGGTAATATTTTCTAAGTTTACTCTTGAACCAATGTTCTCAACTCAACTTCCTATTAAAGTGACACTAAACTCAGGCGTTAATTCTTTACTGCCACCTACCCAGTTGCACATACAGGCCTTCCTTCTGCTCCCCAAGCAATCTATTCTGTTGCTTTTAGTGGCTGTAGATTAAAGTGACAAACTCAGGAGTTAAATCTTAAATCTTAAAAATGCATTCAAGTACCTTAACTATTAACAAAAATGTATCTTATTTGTGCATCACTCGGCTGTAGATCCTCAAAAAATCTCTGAATTGGTGCTGACACTGTCCTTCCTTCTGGAGGGGGGCTACTTTTGTTTCCCATGGTCCCTGTGTGTGTTGTAAACTAGTCACTGCTCCAAGCTCGCTCCCAGGATGGACTGCAATCTCAATACAAATTAGTATACTCTAGTTCAGGGGTGGCAAACTCCGGCCCTCCAGCTGTTGTGGAACTACAAGTCCCTTGAGGCTTTGCAAGATTCTCACAGCCACGGGCACGACTCGCAGAGGCAGATGCATCATGGGATTTGTAGTTTCACCACAGCTGGAGGGCCAGAGTTTGCCACCCCTGCTCTAGTTCATCACAGGAGTGAGCTTGGAGCGGTGGCCATGGGACCATGGGAAACATAAGTAGCCACCCTCCAAAAGAAGCACCAATTCAGAGATGTTTTGGATCTACATCCAGGTGATACACAAATAAGATACATTTTTGTTAATAGTTGGGGTACTTGAATGCATTTTTAAGATTTAACACCTGAGTTTAGTGTCAGTTTAAATGTACTGCCCTCCCAAGTGTTTTGGTGGGAATTCCGGTGCCCTCATCTCCCTTACTCTTTGTTTGCCTTCCCTTGCTTCTGTCCTACTTTACCCTTTTCTTCCTCTCCTTTCCTTCTTCCCCCAACTCTTTTTATTGTTTCATTTTTCCACTCCTTTTCTAGTTTTTCCTTCACCTTTCACTTTGCTTGCCTCCCTTTCTTATTCTTACCATAGTCTCTATTATTTCACATGGCACAAGACTCACCTATCATATCTATGGGCTATGGTTAGCCATGACTGCCTAGGAAATTATTGTGTGGTTTTGTATCGCCACATGTCCACACATTGGTAGTCCTAAAAGTACTTGAGTTTTTTCAATGACTGAATGTCATTGTGCACATGTGTGTTCCTCTGCACTCTTACTTGTTATTAACCTAATAAACAAATGACTGAAAGTGAATATACTGCCCTCCTGAGCCTAATCTGCACCCTTAATTTATTGCTCAATATTCCTTTGCTCAATATTAATATGCATGTGTGGTTTCTTCTGCTATCCCCTACATCACTACAGGACAACCAGGCCAGTGGAAGGAACCACAGCCGACTGTGGGAGACAGGAGAAGTATGCAGAATGCTGAAAATCTTTGAGTTAGCTGCATTCTTCAACCCAAAGGAGTTTGCCAGTGATGGCAGTAAATTAATCACTTTAAAGTGGAAAAAAAAAAGTTTGTACTTTGCTGCTTGTATGAAGTCTAAAAGTTAAAGTTTGGTGTCTGCTAGATGTATAAACTCTTCTGTTCTCTATGACGTTCGAGGGAGAACTGGGTCGAGACGGCTGTTTTGAATGCAGAGGGAATGCAGTACTGAGCTGGGAGGGAATGGGAGAGCGGAGGAAGGAGCTAACAGATGGAAAGATAGCTTCACGAAGTGGGAAATGATTAGAAAAAAGAATATAGAGAAATGAAAAATGCTTGCTTGTCACGCTGTGTCACATGGAGCTTTTTGCAACATGTTCATTTTCCACCCTGTTAATCCCTGTAGTGCAGAGCACGCATGCCAAATACAATGATGAATTATATTATGTATTTATTCCCCAAATTTATATGGACCCAGTTAAATGCACTCTGCTTTACATGGTACATTAAACCAGTCATACCGGTCCCTGCCCCAAGGGAACTTATTGTCTAATGCAGCATTTCTCAACCTTTTTCAGTCATGGCAACCTTTAAAAGTATGCAAAATCTTAAGGCACCCCAGTCTAAAATTAAAAAAATTTAAATGTAAAAAATCAAAACAAACCCTTATCTGAGATAGGAGTCTGGTATAGATTTTAAGGAGGGGGGGGGGGGCATGAAATAAAACACAAAAAGGGGGTCTCCCTTCACATCAGAGTCCCCCATTCACATCAGAGCCTCGTCGTTCACATCAGAACCCCCACTTTCACACAAGAATCCCCCTTTACATCAGATGCCCCCTCTTTTCACATCAGCATCCCCCTCTGACACCAGGAGCCCTCCTTCAAATCAAATTTTTCAGTATTCAGCGCTGCGGTACTTTGACTGACATTTATTCCGTCATGCAGCGCTGTACTGAAATGAATTTTATACCCTTTTTTGAGGACAGATAGAGCTTTCATTTGGTGGTATTTATTCACCACTGGGGGTTTTTATTTTTTTACTATATTAAGGAAAAATACCTAATTGAAGAACTCTGGCCTTTCATAAAAATAGGTGCTGCAGCACTTCATTATGAGTGCAAATGCAATTACAGTTTTCTATTAGTCCCCCGCAAACTAAAAATAATTGTTGAGTCTATCAATGACATTCACCTGCAGCCTCCTGTGATGGAGTGATAGCAATGCTGCACTGCTCTTGAATTCAGAGCAAAGTTGTCTCTCTCATGCAGGATCTGCATGCTTGCACTGCAGTGGGATGAAAACAATGTGCGGGGGTATGGCTATAAGCATTGTCACTGCTGACTCACAAGTCTGTAACCTGTCAGTCAGCACCTGGCCACACCTAGTCCTGCCCACTGCTTTCTGCATTGACATTACTGCCTCTGCTACTGAACCCCCCAACCCCCCACCCCAGTGTAGGCTGCAGTGTCTGGGAAGGGAGCATATAAGAATATAAGACACGAATGAAGGAGGATTTGGCAGAAAATGTGAAGGAATTTTTGTCTGTTCCAGTATGGCTGTGACATTGTACTAGCACCATAAAAACATGGTTTGACAATCATGGTGTAGAGGAACTTGAGTGGCCAGCACAGAGCCCTGACCTCAACCCTACTAAACACCTTTGGGATGAATTGGAACGCCAATTGCGATCCAGATCTTCTCATTCAACATCAGTACCTGACCTGACAAATATTCTGGCTGAAGGGAGATCAAATTCCCAAACACACTACAAAATCTTGTAGAGAGCATTCCTAGAAGATCCTAGAAGATCAAGAGCTGTTACATAGTTACATAGTTACTGTACATAGTATTTCAGGTTGAATAAAGACATATGCCCATCAAGTCCAACCTATTGTGTGTGTGTGTATAGGTCTGCCTACAAAGTATGTGTGTGGGGAGGGGGGCGACTTCAACCCATGGTTTTGGGATATCCACCATGCTAATATATGTGATTGTCAGGTGTTCACAAATGTTTTGCCTTATAGTGTTAGTATAAGCAGATTCAGGGGGCTAACATTAATGTAAACCTCTTACTTTGTCCAGCCTGATTTTAGAATCATGGTGGTTAAGTGCATAGCTCTTATGTTCGAATTCCCTCAGTGACATGATCTGCATGGAGCTTGACCATGCCCCACACCATGTTGTTGTGTGTTTTCCTAGAAGTGCTCTTCTCCTTTTTATTACCCTTAAAATATATACTGACATCTTTTGACTACTAAATGGTTCCATGTACTTTGCAAATTAGTACAAAATACATCTACGCAACAAAAATAAAGGAAATAGATAGATGTCGTAGATGTCATGAGTCTGACTTCATTATTCCACATGTGTTAATGTCCTGGCACCATTTTTTCCCCCTTTTCCTTTCCCTTTAAAAACTATTTGCTCTGTGTACCACCGGCCAGGTTATTATACATGAAGGAATGAAGCCCTGCATTGGCCTCAGCGTGCCAGTAAATGGTGACAGATTGTGTCCCTCACCAGTTGTGACAATGTCTGCTCCGTGCTGGTAGTGGGACTCCTGCTTCTAGAGTGACAGAGGAGGCTGTCGAAGGCGCTGCATGCCTCTTTCAGCACATACATCATTCTGTCACATTATGCAGAGCCCACAATATCAGCCATTTGTTCTTATCTAATTGGTAGTGATAGGGCAGCTCCAACTCCAGGATCCCTTTATAGAGACAGAGGATGCAGGATGTTCATATGTTAGTCTTCAGGGCTACCTAGGTGCGGGATGGTCTCAAACACATACCTCGAATCACACCATAATTCGTGACCAAACTCTCAATACTTGGTGGTCACTCTAGCATACTAACACAAATTAAAGAGTATGTCAATCCAAAAACTTTCTTCCTAGTTTTAGATAGAGGAGGAAAGGGTTAGAAGTTTAGAACTATTAGACTATTATGCCCTGACTGCTGCACATATACAGCTAGGACTAAAGCTAGCCATGCACAGCCTTAATTGAGGCCAATTTCTGCTGAATTCACTAGAATTTGAGCAATGGGTAGCCCTGTCCGCACCGTCTGATGGAAAAAAACGACTGAGCTAGCTGGGAAATTCTGAGCCAAGCAGTGATTGCATGCTATCAGCTGAAGTCACCGTTTGGGTTTTTAGGCAGTTGTGAGTTCCATGGCTGGCTAAATACAACAGCTGGAAGTCCAGATTCCTTCATCCATGCTGTGTAGCGTGGATTAGGTAATCGAGTTCAGCCCACAGGCTGAACAAAAGAAATTCTATGCATGTATGGCTAGTTATAGTAACGTGTGCACATACTGTATGTGGAAGTTACATCATCTTTGGACAGCCAATGGAGAAGACTGGCTGATAAACTGAAGACTGCAAACCTGGAAGAGAGACCAGGAGAAGGTGGCAGTGACGAGGGGAGAGCGAGTGTTGCATTGCTGGAAGAGGGCACTGTAGGTAAGTGTTTAATGACGAGCAAGTTTGATATGCATATTTGTATAAAATGGCAGCAGCACTGGGGATTTACAGTGGTATAGTTCAACTTTACCGTATGAGTGATCGTTTAGTTTGTCATGACGATTTCCATGTCTGGAATATATTGCCTATACTGTATATTCCAATGGAGAATCCACTAAGTAATCAGTAATATCATCCTCAGCCCTTATTGCATTTTCCTTAGGCACATATAGAGAAGGCACACCAGACAGAGGATACAGGAAGTTCAGCTTGCAGCAATGCTCTTCATGTCAACTGGAAAGGAAGTCCAGGCAATGTCAACTATGAGGACACAGGTAGCTTTCAACTGTCCACCATTTGGAGTGACTGTCAATCATTTGGAACCAAATCCCTCTGGCCTTGTTCCCTTTTTAGTTATACTTTTTAATAGTCTAATGTTTAGACCAATATAAGAAAAATGTGCAATTTTAATATCAAACCTGGTATTCAGCCAAAAACCTGTTATCTAACCTTTACAATTTTGCATCGGTTAAAGCCAGCATAAAGATAAAATAGTGGTTAAAAAAAAAACACTTGCGGGTTTGACCTGATTATTTTGTACATTCATTCTCCTATGTTCCGTGTGACTGGAAGTGTGGTGAGTTGTGTCTCTTGCCTACATACTTTTTGGTGAAAGTTGTCCCTTTTTCTAATCTCCGAAACTTAGGAGTTATGGAGACACAGTGTGACTCTCAATGGATCAGAGTAATCACAAAGTGCTGAATGGGCCCCAAAACTCCTCAAAGTGCCTCCAAACCTTTGAAAGTTAGGTAGGCTTTCCCTGCTACCTTTGTTGCAATTAATCAGTTTCTTCATAGGTCCAAGACCTCAGTATTGTGGGATGCAAGTTGGTGGTGTGCTTATATTCTTTCACAAAGTCAGTAATTTCATAGGCAATTCTGGGACTTTTAGGGCACTTTGGAGCCTTTATGTGACGGGGGATATATGTGCAGTCAGAAGATCCAGCTGCCAGCCTACATTCTCATTATGTATTATTCCTGCGGTATATGAGTCTTTATAACTGCCTTCAATAAGGATGTGAGGTGATTCTGTCGAGCACTAACAATAAAAACAAATTCCCTCTTGACAAAAGGACATCTTAGACAGAATGAAGAACCCAGACAAAATAGCACTTCTGAAACCGGAAAAAATACTTGAGATTGGGATTCTTTTCTTCTCCTCGCTCTGTTACAAATGTTCTAATGTTATTGAATAGCAAGTACCATTAGTTTAGATAATTTCATTTATTAAAAAAGTAGTTTCTCAGCAAATAGGAAGTTGTACGTCTGACAAGTTCAGGAGGTTCTGTTTATTTGAGTCAGTCCATCCAAGATGGATATTTCAATTTTTGTTCAACACCGAAGAGTTATGGCGCCTAATTTGTTTTTTAATTTCTCACATGTTCTGGAGGTAAGATTTCCGTGACTCCAGATCTGCACACAACAAGATCTACAACAGATCAAGGACAAGGGGGTCCTACACCCCACTTTGGATGTTTAAATCATTTAAGAAAATGCAGAATGCCATAGGAGAAGCAAGAACACTCAAAAAAACTACAGAAACCTCCACAGTGCCTGGGAACAGAGCCAGGATTTCGTCACTGAAGCCCCCCTAGATAAGTAAGAAACCAGAGGGTGACTTAGGGGGTTATTCACAAAGCTGCCGAAGGCTATTCATTTTGGCTCAGTACGGCTGATTTCAGCCGTACATCGGCTGAAATCAGCCATACATCGGCTGCCTTCGGCTGCACTCCGGTCAGCCGAACATGCTCTGCACAGGCCGGGACTGCTCTGCTCTGCTCAGGCCGGGACAGAGCTGTTACAGCTCTATGCAGCATCTCCTAACAGCAATAGATCAATGTAGCCATTGATAGATAGCTGCTGCATGATCAGATTCAGACCTCCCAATAAAGCAAAAAGTGTAATAAAACAAATGTAAAATAAAGTGTAAATAATTAAATAAATAGACATATTAAGCATACCTGTTCCAGATTAGTGTCTCAGAAGGGACAGATAGCCAGGCGATTAGCAATTTCAATAAGAGGTCAGCAAAAGCAGCCTGCATATTTCTTTTTTTTTCTTAAATATGTTATATGATATATTTGTATATATCAGTATGTGTATCTTAAAGTTTTAGAAAAAAAAAAAACTTTTTTTTTTCCTCTCCAGATAAATCCCCAGGTCGCCACAATGACGTCGGTTGATTTGCAATCACTGCGCAAGCATCAAATGCTCACGTAAATAAATGCAATTGCAATTCGAATGTTTAGTGATCGGAAACCTGTGAAAAATTCCCTGGCGTGCTAATCTGTGCCCTCATCAACCCGACCTAATCTCATCCTAATATTATGCTAACAATCTACGCAAATGGTATTTTTCCCTTGCATGAGCTGCAATGTAGAGTATAGAGGGGAATAAAGCTCTCCTGAAGTACAACGCATTTCTTCACTTTGAGCCTCCTCGTCCTGTCCTGCTGCGTTACATGAAAGTCACAGTAATGTGATATCATTTCAATCAGCTGACTTTGCTAATCATATTTTGAGGTAAATATATGTGGAGCGTAAATTACTTTAATGCTGAGTCACAAAAAATTTAAAGAAAATGCTACTTTTCGAATTTTTTACAGTTTTATTCAATAAAAACACAAGCAAATAAATATATATGTATCCACATTTGTTCCCAAATTAAAGTCTTATCTGCCCCTCCCCCCAAAATGTGTATAATATATTAGGATAGACTTGTGTGCAAAACCTAAAAGATAATGTGCAGAACCGAGACATTGCCAAAACAATAAAAAAAAAGCTCTAGGGGGATTTCAGGAGAAAAAGGACCCGGGGACTCAAGTGGTTAATCACTACTACATGCTACCTGTGGATCTTACACCATAGGGGAGCCATCTATTCCATTTTCCAGCGATGGCCATCAGCCATTACTATTCTTAGCAATTGTAGCAGCTGCTAAAAATCTCCCATGTAGATCTTCCCTATCAGATTCGAGCCTGCCTTGAAAGTTTGAATGTGATTATTGATGCTGGAAGCTGAGAAAAAGAAAGTTAAGACTATGACACACCAATAATTCTGTCTATAGCATCAAAGAAGAACTCCGAGCATTTACATAAACTTACCCTTGCAGTGGGATTACCTTTGCACTGTAAGAGTAAAGTGCTTGTTTTTTCTGGGGAAGAGGGGGGGGGGTCAAATAAAGCAGATAGTGTATATTCACCTTATCCTCGGTCCCATGGCGGTCGGCGCTCACCTCTCTTTCCTGCTTGTTTTCACTGGGGGTTCAAATAAAGCAGATAGCGTATACTCACCTTATCCTCCGTCCCACGGTGGTCGGCGCTCACCTCTCTTGCCTGCTTGTTTTCACTGGGGGTAGGGGGGGTTCAAATAAAGCAGATACTGTATACTCACCTTATCCTTGGTCCCATGGCGGTTGCGCGCTCACCTCTCTTTCCTGCTTGTTTTCACTGGGGGTAGGGGGTTCAAATAAAGCAGATAGCGTATACTCACCTTATCCTCCGTCCCACGGTGGTCAGCGCTCGCCTCGCTTGCCTGCTTGTTTTCTCTGGAGGGGGTGTCAAATAAATCAGATAGTGTATACTCACCTTATCCTCCGTCCCACGGTGGTCAGCGCTCGCCTCGCTTGCCTGCTTGTTTTCTCTGGAGGGGGTGTCAAATAAATCAGATAGTGTATACTCACCTGATCCTCGGTCCCACGGCGGTCGGCACTCACCTCTCTCGTCGTCTGCTCCAGATGTGGAATGTCCCTCGCTTTCTCATGTCTAATGTAACACGGGTCAATGGAAATGCATTAGACGTGATGACGTCAGTGCTCCTTAGACTGCCGGAGCCCGGGGAAGAAGAGGCTGGGAGGACTGGTCTAGCAGCCCAGTGGAACCGAGGATTAAAGCTGGCCATACACCTATAGAGTATCTGCAGATTACCTATGGTCAGATGGAAAATGTGCAACAGATTCCTCCATCTACGCTTAACTATGTGGATGGAGGAATCTCCCACTAGGCCAAGCTTCAGTATCTTGCTAGTCGGCCCCCCGCTGGCCTGAACAATCTGATTGGATGCAGGCATTGTTCAGGTATTTTGATGACCAGCGGGGCCGACTAGCAAGATACTGAAGCTGGGCCCAGTGGGAGATTCCTCCATGCACACAGTTTAGCGTAGATGGAGGAATCTGTTGCACTTTTTCCATCTGACCATAGGAAATTTGCAGATACTCTATAGGTGTATGGCCAGCTTTAGTTAGGTATATCTGCTTTATTGGAGCCCCCTAGACAAAACAAGCACTTAACCCATGCAATGCAGGGGGTAGCCCCACTGCAAGGGTGAATTTTTTAAATTGCTGGAGTTCTTTTTTAACTCACCAGTGACAGGATTGCTGTAGAGGACCAAAAAACTCATAACGTTTCTATCGGCATGCCCAGAGCACTGGCATCCAGTTTGCCCCGACTTGGATTCTTAAGATGGCATTGTAAGACAAGAGGACAAAGAAACCTAATCCAATAAGAATCTCCTGCCATGTCAGCCTGACACCAACACTACCTGTCCGATTCTTTAACAAAATATGTGAATTTATAATGGTGTGGTTTGGAATAGCTGACAATGGGTGGTAATCGTGTTCAAGGCGTTCTTTGTGTCTTAATCAGCATTGGCAGCTACTTTCCCACAATGAATATATTGGATCAGTTTAATTTATTTTCTTTCACTGTCGTCTTTATTAAATTGTCATCTTCTGTTAATATTGCTGCTACTTTACCAGCTTCCTGCTGAATAGCTGGCTTATTGCTGCATGGGCTGCATGTTAATGACTTTCTTCCCTGGTGCCATTTTACAATGGTTCGAGCAAACTCCTAGAGCCCAGTTTTAAAATGGTGCCTGAAACCAGTGCTGCTGCTGGCCTTCTCTCTTCTTTGCCTGGGAATGGCTTTTTTTTTTAATTGACAACCTTGATAACAGATAAAAATGTGTTGGTGAAGCCCTTGACATTAATATGGAGAGGCACTTTTAAATTAGAAACAAAGGCAGCTCTCTAGATGCGGATGGGCCCTGGTATGTCCTTGGGATATCAGCGGTGGGTGCAGTAGAAGGACATAAGCACCACAGATTCTCAGTGAGTTTTTATTGGTCCCAGCAAAAATCACAAAGATATCCAGCATTTTTCATGGGCTCATCTGTCTCCCTTCATCACAGCTTTTTGTGGTAGAAGAGATTAATGAAGTAGGTTTCTTATGGTAATTGGTAAGTGCATATAGAGAGGTTCATTCTACGTTCAATGCTCTACCAGCCTGGGCTGTTAAAGGAGTTGTAAATCCCCAGCATATTCTATCCAGTTATAACATCAGCATTGTAATAGGAATACCTACTAGAGTTGTTTCTGATAATACAATCAAAGCTTACTTAAAGGAGAACTATGAGGTGAGTGATTTCCACTCACCTCATAGTTCTAAGCCGACCTGTGACAATGAGACTGTCACAGGTCGGCTCAAAGCCCTGCTTGCCCAAAGAAGGGCTAAATGTGGAAAACAACTACGCGCCTAGTGCCTGGAACTGCATATCCCGAGCGTCGGGAGGTAGGAATTACACACCCCTGCTGCCCCTCTACTCCCTGCTGCCTTGAGGCCGGGCCTCGGTTGGCCTTGTGTGAAATCCGGCCCTAAGTGAGTGCCGCTTACCGCCTGTCCTTCACTTTCCTCAACATTCTGGATTCCCAGTGTGCTTTTCATCTCTTTCCCTGCTGCTTGATGTGATGCAATCTCCATTTCTCAAGACTACATATCCCATCCTGCATTGCTTCCAGCAAACAATGATGATGAAACATTGTTCATTCATTGTGTTGTCATACAGAAGGCAGCTCTGTGTGAGTGGTGACACCAGGAAGCTCATATGCACAGGGCTTAGTGAAATGGTGGCAGTGCACTGAGGAAGTACATCCTATGAGCATCTTCAATAATTAGGTTTACATACTTCGAGATGGATATGGTTATTAGGAATGGGATAGAATTTAAGGAAATTCAATATAGAAATACAGATTTATTTTTAGTTTTTGATTATAGGTTCCCTTTAACTTTAGAGATTTGCACATTTTTCCCTAGTACAGATTATCTTTTACAATAGGTTTGCCTAACAGCTTATCATCTGTATACTGTAGGAAGTGCATTATTTTCAGCAAGGTGACTCATAGGTTTGCATTATGGAGGCAGCAGAAAAGCACAACCATTGTGCAATACAGCAAAGCAGGACGCAGAGCGTGTGTATGTCAAAAACCAATATGGCTGCACCCATGTATATATACAATTTCAAACTATGCATAGACACAAGTGGGGGGATTTATCAAAACAGGTGCAGACAAAATCTGGAGCAGTTCCCCATAGTAATCAATCAGCTTATCTCTTCGGTTTGTTCATTTAGAATTTTAATATAAAAGAGAGATGATGATTGGTTGCCATGGACAACTGCTCCAGATTCTCTCTGCTCCAGTTTGGATAAATTACCCTCAAACTGTTTAACATGGTTTGATAGAATTATTAAAATGAAGCTAAACTGTACTTCATATGTGTTAAATCAGCAACAAGAATATGTATTCTCATTAACAGGAAAACATCTTTAATAAAAAAACTCCAGGAATTAAAAAAACTTGCCCTTGCAGTGGGGCTTCCCCCGTGCTGCAAGGCTTAAGTGTTTGTTTTGTCCAGTGGAATCAATTAAAGCAGATATACTCGCCTGATCCTTGGTCAGCGCTCACCTCGCTCTCCCTCTACTCCAGCTATGGAATCTCAATGGACCTGCATAGACGTGATGATGTCAGCGGTTCTTAGACCTCTGGAGCCCGGGGGAGAAGAGGCTGCGGAGACCATTCCTGCAGCTCGGCAGGATCGAGGGTAAGGTGAGTATATTTGCCTTATTAGGCTCCGCTGGACGAAAGAGGCACTTAACCCTTTCAGTGCAGGGGAAGCCTCATTGCAAGGGTACGTTTTAAACATTTTCTGGAGTTGTTTTTGAAATGTCATGCTTGGCTTTCTTTGGGTCTATAAGTTCTGTTTTGCGACCGTGCATGAATGGCTAATATTCTGGGCTGTCGGTAATTGTGCCCTCTAATCATGAATCCAAATGGTAAAAGATTGTGGCAGAAAAATGAAACCAGGCTAGAAATATGTTCATGTCAGCTGTGGGCCAAGTGAAGATCGGCTCCTGCAGTCCACAATGACAAGGTGAGCAGAACGCTAAGAATACTGGAGATAATGATTAAGATGGTAGAGTACATTTAATGGTCTCCATGCCCCCCTTGCCACCCCCCCATAACCCCAAGTCACCTTGTTATAGGATTCTTTCAAAATTAGCATATACAATAACGGACCTTTGAGGCTTGACAAACTAACTGTGTTTATGTACGTCTTATACATGTTTATAAGCGGATTTCCGTGATGTATCAGGTTGATTTATTTTAATTTTTATAATCTTAGGCCTCATTCACACGAGAAAAGGCCGGCACGTACAGCTCTGTGCTGCGTGCGTGGCCATATCGGGCCGCTTCCGTGAAGGACAGGTGCTGCAAGTGATTAGTACGCAGCCCATGTCCTTCTCTATGGGAGTACGCGGCCGTACCCTGCCCTACGCTCACCCGCCCTGCACGTCCGGGTGAGCATAGGGTGGCATAAAACTGTTCCCACAAAGTTTGGAGCATGAGATTGTCCAAAATGTCTTGGTATGCTGATGCCTTAAGAGTTCCCTTAACTGGAACTAAGGGGCCAAGCCCAACCCCTGAAAAACAACCCCACAACATAATCTCCCCTCCAACAAACTTTACACTTGGCACAATGCAGTCAGGCAAGTACAGTTCTCCTTGCAACCGCCAAATCCAGACACATCCATTGGATTGCCAGACAGAGAAGTGTGATTCGTCACTCCAGAGAACACGTCTCCACTTCTATAGAGTCCAGTGGGGGCGTGCTTTACACCACGGCATCCCACGCTTTGCATTGCACTTGGTGATGTAAGGGGATGAAGCTGCTCGGCCATGGAAACCCATTCCATGAAGCTCTCTACGCACTGTTGTTGGGCCAATCTGAAGGCCACACGAAGTTTGGAGGTCTGTAGCTATTGACTCTGCAGACAGTTGGCGACTTCTGCGCACTGTGGACTTCAGCATGTGCTGACCCCGCTCTGTCATTTTACGTGGCCTACCACTTCGTGGCTGAGTTGCTGTTGTTCCCAGTTGCTTTCACTTTGTTATAATACCACTAACAGGTGACCGCGTAATATTTAGTAGCAAGGACATTTCGTAGAACACCTGAATCCAATGATTTGGAGGGGTGTCCCAATACTTTTGGCAATATAGTGTGTGTGTGTATGTATATAAATATATATATTGTTCTTGGGTTTAGATATCCTTTATTATGTAGTTTTAATGGAGAATATAATTTGTTGCATTTTAGAGCTGCTAATATTTTGCTTCTTTTCAGATGGGATCGTATTTTTTAAAATAATTTTTCCTTTTTCTATTCAAACTGCAGGAATAGCCTACAGAGATGCGAGACCCAGAATACTTGAGATATATATCTTTTTTTTCACCGTAAAGTACTTTCTAAGCATTCTCGGCTGCATTATTTTCAGCCGCACTGAATAAGTAATCTGTTGCCCCTTATTTCATGCAAAATAGAGGAGGAACGTTGTTGCATCTCGCATTCTGGGAAAAGCTTGTTATCTTACAGGTGAAGTCTCTTTAGTTAAGGGACCCGATTTCATTGTCAGATAAGAGATTCTTCTGTCATTGTCTCCCCGGAGCTCTGCTATTCATTTACTGGGTGATCTATAGGCAGATATGTTATAGCTCTTTCCTATTTTTGCTGGGACTGTGGAAATTGTTATGCTTCTGCAACACGGAGGACAGCGCAGTCAAGTTAAAGATGAACAGGAGAGAAGAAAGAAGATAAAAATAGAAAACAGAAATAATAGAAGGATGATTGCTGAAGAAGACCAAATGGTCCATCAAGTCTGCCATTTTACATAGTTACATAGTAATTGAGGTTGAATAAAGACGTAAGTCCATCAAGTCCAACCTATTGCGCGTGTGCATTTATGTTTGAGCAGGTATGTCCGTGTGTATGAGTCCATGTGTGATCTTGTTCTTAGGCGTACCTGTACTCCTGTATGTTATGCTCTCAGAGGAACTCGTCCAAGCGTTTCTTGAATGCTTCCACACTCAAGCTGAGATCACTTCCTGCGGCAGCAAGTTCCAGACCCTAACCGCTCGAACTGTGAAGAACCCCTTGCGCCCTGTGTGTTGAAATTTTTTGTGCCCTCTGGTCTTTGTTACGGAGCTAAACGTAAACAGTTTTTTAACAATGTTGCTGTCACCATTGCATAGTTTATACAAGAATATCATGTCCCCCCTTAATCTCCTAACCACCAACGAGAACATATTTAATTTTAACAGCCTTGTTTCATAGTTTAGGTCCTCGAACCCCTTAATTAGTTTTATTGCCCCCCTCTGGACTTTTTCCAGCTCAAGGACATCTTTTCTGAGTATTGGTGACCAAAACTGGACCGCATACTCCAGATGTGGCCGAACCATTGATCTGTAAAGTGGCAAAATTATAGACTTGTCCCTGCAAGACATTCCCTTCTTAATGCAAGGCAGTACTCTACTTGCTTTGTTTAGAGGAGCCTGGCACTGCAAGCTATTCTTCAATCTGTGGTCTATGATGACCCCCAAATCCTTCTCCGTTTCCAACTTCCCTAGTGGCACACCCATAAGAGTATAGTCCATTTGCCTATTTTTAACTCCAAAGTGCATTACCGTACATTTATCTACATTGAATTTCATCTGCCATACAGTTGCCCACTCCCCGAGTTTATCCAGGTCCTCCTGTAATGTTATAACACCACATTTTGTTGATTATTTTAGGGTGTTTTCTTTTTGTATAGAATTATATTTGTCCTAAGCATGTTTAGATTCACTGATGGCTACCCTCTAGGTTTGAAGTCTGTTCCAAGATTCAACTACTCTTTCAATAAAATAATACTTTCTAAATTTATTTCTGAACATTTCTTCTCCCCTGGTTTGAGGTTGTGTCCCCGTGTTCCTGATCTTAGCTTCATATTGAAAATACTGCCCTCTTGAACTTAATGGGGGGAATTTATCAAAACTGGGGCAGACAAACTCTGGAGCAGTTGTCCATGGCAACCAATCAGCTTCTCTCTTCAGTTTGTTCAGTTAAGATTTGAAAATTAAAGATAAAAGCTGATTGGTTGCCATGCACAGCTGCTCCAGCTTTTGTCTGCTCCAGTTTTGATAAATTCCCCTCAATGTATTTAAAGGTTTCAGTAATATCTCCCCCTTTCCCTTGTTTCCTCAAGACTGTACATATTAAGTTCCTGTAGTCACTCCTGATCTGTTTTACCCACCAGACCTTTCACCATTTTTGTTGCCCACCTCTGGACTTGTTCTCTTTTATGATTATAATTTTGTAAGTGAGGTCTCCAGAACTGGAAGCCATATTCTAAACGAGGTCTAACTAAAGATCTATATTGGTGTAACGTCTCACCTGGAGTGTGGCCTATAGGATACAGTGGATCGCAACTGCGGATGAGCAGGAGCGCTATAGGACGGGAATCAGAGAGCAACTTATTCTCTTTTTGCCCAGTTTTGGAATAAGGCCAAGAGTAAGTTGCAGCACATCACACCCCGTATGTTCGTCAGGTTACTATAGGGAACAGCCCCCACTGTGCTGTACCCCTGATCAGCACCAGGGGGAGGATTGGGTAATTAGGACCTCCTTTCTCCTGCTGGTGATTCCTCTATTTTTATCTAAAGATCTATATTGGGTAATTAGGATCTCTTGCTGGTGATCCCTCTATTGATATCGAAAGATTTCTTTTTAGGAATTAGGACCTCTTCCTCCTGCTAGGGATCCCTCTAGTGTTAACCAAATAACTATATAGGGCAAATTAGCACTTCCTTCCTCCTGCTGGTGATTCCTCTATTGATAACTAAGGATCTATATTGAAGAACTCTGGCCCCTTTCTTCCTGCTGGTGATCCCTCTAGTGATAACTAAAGATCTATATAGGGGAATCAGGACCTTCTTTCTCCTGCTGGGAATGCCACTAGTGATAACTAAAGATCTATATAGAGAAATCAGGACCTCCTTCCTCCTGCTGGTGATCCCTCTAGTGATAACCAAAGACCTATATAGGGGAGAATTAGTACCTCCTTCCTCCTGCTGGGAATGCCACTACTGATAACTAAAGACCTATATAGAGAAATCAGGACCTTCTTCCTCCAGGTGGTGATCTGGTGAATGAATAATATGTACAGTGCTGCATAAATTTGCAGTGCTATATTAACAGATTTAACGATGTATTCATAAAAAAAGCTTCACTAATTTTTGCATGTTATATCCTCCTGGAATTCAGCTTTGTAGCAGTGTAAGGTTGGATGTATTATAAGCATGGCATTTGGCACAGAGATCCTCATTTCTCAGATGGCTGGCATGCAGGTGTTATAAATGCCGCATGTATGTTATAGATGCAGCAAATGTTGCCTCATGCAACAGATCAGGGGTAGGCAAACTACTGCCTCCCAGCTGTTGTGAAACCACAAACCTCATCATTTGCTTCTGGGAGTCATGCCTGTAGCTGTCAGTTTTGCAACGCCTAGTTGTAGTTGCACCACAGCTGGAAGACCAGAGTTTGCCTACCCCTGCAATAGATGTTGAAATAAATTGGGACTGGTCAGGGAATTGATCATTTGCTATGCAGGTATGGTTACTTTACAGTATCAAATATTACCAGCAGGTGGTGCTGCAATTGTAGACTGTAATTGCAACTCTTGACCTTGGCTAATCCAAGAAGCTGTGAGATGGAGACCCCTCAATTACAGCTGTAATTAGAAGTGTCATTTTTTTTACTGATTCAACACCTTTGATCCATTTATGAAACACTGTCTTTATTGCTGATTTCCAGTTTATTTGAGAAATTTGACACATATATATAAATCCAAGAACTCACAGACATCTGTACAGTCTTGCCTTCAATGACTTAGGGCATGAAAGACACAATAAGAATCCAGCTCTTCAATGCATACCTCTGTATAAACAATTATAAGTTAATACAACACGGTTCAAGAAAACTTGTGCAATTTCCCTCCCCTTTGAGTCCTACAGCGTGCTCTGCAAAAAAAGAGTACCTATCAGAAGGTACCGCGTGTTTTGGTTTGTGTAAACAGTAAACGCCCTCTTCGGCTAAAGCGAGCCTATAATTAATTGCTGCGCACTTCCTAAATTGATTTGTACAGCAGGACAGTAAAAAGCATCAGTTTTATAAATAGTTTTCATCACCTATCTAGTACCGTTAAAGCTGAACTCAGGGTAAAAAAAAAAATTGGCCCTCGTAGTGGAGTTCTCACTGCAAGGGTTGAATGCTTGGATTTGCCTACAGCAGGAGTAGGCAACCTTGGCACTCCAGCTGTGGTGGAACTACAAATCCCATGAGGCATTGCAAGACTCCAACAGCCACAGGCATGACTCACAGTGGCATGACAAGATTTGTAGTTTCGACCCAGCTGGAGTGCTGAGGTTGCCTACCCCAGGTCTGGGGGAAACAGTATAATGTAGTTATACTTCCCTTATGCCTTCGTCTTGCAGACTTCTTGCCAGTTGCACAACCAGTCCCCTGAAGCCCCTTCACTTCGGCACTCCCTCGGTCTCAGGCACTCTGACGTCATCAGGTACAATATAAGAGCAGTAGTCCTGTATTGTAAGTGAGGATGCCGGGGGTCCACCCATAGCCCCGAGCATTGGAGAGCAGAGAAGAGTGTCAGCTGCTGGAGGAGTAAGGGATAAGGTAAGTATAACTGCTTTTTCTATCCCCCCTGGACAGAATGAGCATTTAACCCTTTCAATGTGGGGAGAGCCCCACTTCAAGAGTCAATATTAATTTTACCCAAAGTGCAGCTTTAAAGAGACCCTGTCAGGTCTCTAAAGTGTTAAATCCAGCACTCCCCTGCAAGAGACGATAACATATACCTTGCGGCTGCCCGCATCTCCTACCTCTCTTCCATTCCCAGCGCTGATGTCTCTCAACACTTCCAGTAGTATCAGATACCTGTGTCCTCTGCCGTGTGTTGGTTCCATCCTCCAACCTTCTATGTCACTGCTGAGTCCTGAAATGGAGCAAGGAACTAGCGCACAGCAGGGGACACAGGCGTCCGACACTCCTGGAAGTGTCAAATGCTGGAGAGGCTTTCAGAGGCTGCAGCACTCGGATGGAAGAGAAGTAGGAGACATGGGCTGCAGCAAGGTATATGCTGTTTTCTTTTGCAAGAGAGTACTGAATTTACCCTTTAGGGTCTCTAAAGTGTTTTCCACTTTTGCAGTCAAATGTATATGTTTGTTATGTGTTTCCATTCATAAAGCATACCTAATAATAATGAAATGAAAACATTTCTTATCTTTTCTAGATATTTCTCTGGGGCAGGCCTTTGGACAGACTGCAAGTTTCTCTGTGCAATTTCAAAGTGAGAGGAAATTTTGACTGTTCCCATACAAAGATTAGGGATAGACTTAGCTTCCTTTCATTAACATACAATGCAAGAAGCCAAGTTTCTGAAAATGTAACCCTTTGTTAGGACAGTCAGTGTTGACATCTAGTTTACAACTGATTATTAATTCTGCCAGCACAGTACAGACAGGGCTCATTATGGTAACAATCACCTCCCCAGCCCTCTTACATTCCAGGGGAAAATTCAATTTAGAAAAAAAAATAATTTTCCCCAGAAAAAACAAGTATTGTGTAAGCAGCAATGTATGCTATATTATTGAGAACATGTAACAAATATAAAATACGTGTTATCCCAATTTGGCTGCTTAAGTGGAAATATACTTTAAGACTGTATACTCTTTCCAAGTGGCTTGGGTCACCTAACTGACCGCTTCCGAGCTGCTCGTAGTCACCTTCCTTTTGCTACCTTGTCACTTTGGCCAGCAAAATCAAAGAAACAAACTGGATACTTCTGGGTATAAAGAGCGCGTCACTCGCTCCCCTTCCACCCATGTGACAGTGCTGGTGCTTGGTGAATGGCCACTCAGGCACCCAGAACTGTCACATGGGGGTGGGAAGAGAAGCCTTGTATCAGATCCAATTCATGACTTGTACCTTATGTGGGACTTATAGTGGCAGTAAACTTAGGAGTTAAATATAAAAAATACATTCAAGTACCCCAACTATTTACTGAAATGTATCTTTTTGTGTATCACTCGGCTGTAGAGCCTCAAATCATCTCTGATTTGGTGCTTACACTGTCCTTCCTTCTGGAGGGTGGCTACTTTTTTTCCCCATGGTCCCTGTGTGTTGTAAAGTAGTCACCGCTCCAAGCTTACTCCATTGATGGACTACAATCTCAATACAACTTATTAAACTAAATGTGAGATTGTAGTCCATCACAAGAGCAAGCTTGGAGCAGTGACTACTTTACAACACACACAGGGACCATGGGGAACAAAAGTAGCCACCCTCCAGAAGGAAGGACAGTGTCAGCACCAATTCAGAGATGATTTGAGGATCTACAGCCGAGTGACACACAAATAAGATACATTTTTGTTCATAGTTAAGGTACTTGAATGCATTTTTAAGATATGACTCCTGAGTTTAGTGTCACTTTAATCTGCAGCCACTAACAGCAGCATAATAAATCGATTGGGGAGCAGAAGGAAGGCCTGTATGTGCAACTAGGTAGGTGGTAGTGACGTGAACATATTGCTTTGCCCCGTACAGGTAAACAGAATTCATAGCCACATGAAATCCCACCTGACCATTTTGCTTTCTTGTAATAATGGTCAAATTAACTGTAATATTCACCAGTTCTGCAGAAAATACATGTGGTCATGTGATGTCAGCAGAATCAAAGGTCTGGAGCTGAGGTGGAGCTTCTGCTTGGTCAGCTCTGACTGAATGAGATCACATGAACAAATGCCTTGGCATTCTAAAGAAGCAACAGATAAAATAGGGAAAAGCATATGAAACTAGTCAAAAGGCCATTTAAAAAAAAAAAAGGATACTTTGCTGCACTGCCTTACAATCTCACATTTACAAGCAATGTTTAGGTTAAGGAAACCTGTACTGGGTGAAATACAGTGGCTGTCACTGCTTTTGGAAATGCTAGTTGATTGGCTACATCAGTGCTTTCTGAATCACTGACAAGCATGTAGCAAAAAAGTCAGAATGAAGTCTTGATCGTCTTATTTCCAGGTTAGTGCCTCAGAAAGTGTTGAAGCCGTTGGTTTAGCAGGGAGCCAGACAACTAGCATGTGTAGGAGCAAAGGTCATCAACTGCAGCCTCCATGTTTCTTTCAGAATAGGTTTCCTTTAAGTTCTTAAAGTGACATTAAATTCAGGAGTTAAATCCTAAAAATGCATTCAAGTACCTTAACTATTAACAAAAATGTATCTTATTTGTGTATCAGTCGGCTGTAGATCCTCAAATCATCTCTGAATTGGTGCCGACACTGTCCTTCCTTCTGGAGGGGGGCTGCTTTTGTTCCCCATGGTCCCTGTGTGTGCTGTAAAGTAGCCACCGCTCCAAGGTCAGTCCCGCCATAGACTACAATCTCATGTTTCGTTTACTAATTGGTATTGAGATTGTAGTCTATCATGGGAGTGAGCTTGGAGCGGTGATTACTTTACAATAAACACAGGGACCATGGGGAGCAAAAGTAGTCACCCTCCTGAAGAAAGGACAGTGTCAGCACCAATTCAGAGATGATTTGAGGATCTACAGCCGAGTGATACACAAATAAAGATACATTTTTGTTAATAGTTAGGGTACTTAAAATGCATTTTTAAGATCTAACTTCTGGCTTTGGTCTCACTTTAATTCATTTTTTTTTTTTGCTTTTTTTTTTGGAAAATGGTTGGCCAGGAATGTATCAGCCACTCATAAACAAAAGTCTCGCCACAAAATATTCCCTTTAAGGCTCTCCTTGAAACACCAATGAATATGTCCATACAGCTGAGCTATTTCAATTTATGAATGGACTTTACAGAGTTTTCAATATTCAACTGCTCTGTAGAAACGAATTCAAGTTTCAGAGAGGTATAACCTCCTTTTTTTTTCAATGTGCTTTTAGATCCCAACCACTGTAGTGCAACTTGTTTCTCAAGAAGATGAAGAAGGGGGTAGCTTTATCAAAAATAAAGTTATTTTTATTCCCTAACTCCTTTCTTGGCATCTTGTGTATAGCTCTTTCACTGTCTGTTTTATCTACTGAGAAATAGACCATTACAAAAAAGGCGTAAAAGATCTGTCCTCGATGAGGCTGTAGGAAAGGTTCCTCAAGTCCTGGGAAGACCCCACAGTTTTGTAGCCCAGTTGGCTTAATACTTGTCGACAGGCATTCTGGGTGAACTCTACAATGTCATAGGACAAGGTCAGTCTCCAGCTTTCTGCTGTGGCTGCAGAGTTTCTGACCGTCCCATACTTGTGTTTGGCAGAAGACTGGTCACCCCGAGTATTGTTCAGAATCCATCTTTCCACATTGGCATCCAGTGGAATACCCACAAAATCATAGATTTCCTCCATCTTCTTCATAGGGTTTCTAGCCAGGTCTTCATACCTTAAAAGCATGTAGCGCCCCTTGAGCCATGGTGGCCTACTAAACCCAGTCGACACAGAGTTTAAGAAGTCCTCACATACAGTGGTCAACTGAGTTGAGTCCAAATTGTATGGTCTGCGACCAGTAGCCCTCCAGATCCTCCATAGCCTGTAAGTGTCTCTGAAGGTCTCACTACGGGAGGCCAATATTCCTCGTGGGTCTCTCACCAACTGAATCACCTTTAAATTAAGGCGAGGATCCTCTACCAATGCTCTTAAGTCATTAACTTCAGGAACCCGGACTGTTTTGATAGCCACATGTCCATGGTCTTTACAAGACTCCATTGCTAGAGTCAAATTCAGGCTCCCACATTTCTTAATGCAGTCTCCTTCTTCTAAATAAATATCAGTGGGACCCAGGGCATCGCAAACTGGGGCAGAGCAGAGCGCTTTACTTGCACCCCTTCGGAAAAGTCTATCTGTGGTGTGATTGACCGGTTGTGGCTTGATATAGTTTTCCATGAAATAAAGGTCACAGTCATAAAGGCTTCTTAAGAGGTCCCTGCTAGCTCCCAACATCACTCTCCTTTCAGCAGGACTTTTACTTTGTGTCATTTTGGGAATTAGTGTGTACTGAACATGATAAAGTGGTTCAAACAAGTAGAAGACGTCCGAGTGTTGATTGAACAGTTGACCAACAAAAGAAGACCCACTGCGGGTGGTGGCAAGGATTAGGATATGAGTTTTCCTTGAGATGTTAGAAGTTACTGGCTGGCCATCTTCACACAACCGATCAGGAGAGTCCGTAGGTTCTTGTCCCAGGCTACAGTTGCTCGGGTTAGGAACCGGACACATATGAAAGGATTTGGTTGTAAAGGTTCGGATGGCTGTGTACTGGATAGCAATAGAGGCCAGCGCTAGTAAGAGGACAGCCTTCCAAGAACATTGCATGGCTGGAAACCGTCATTGAGCCTTCTCACAGTGTTCAATTATTGTCTGTGTATACAAACAGAAAAATAATATTATTAGTAACCGTAGAACTATGCCACAAGCAAATATGTAGAGTAATCTTTAGCTAATGAATGGATTTAATCTCTCATCAGTTAAAAGCAGTTAGGACAGGTAAAGATTTGTTTCTTTATTGAATGCTATGGATTACTACAACTTGCACACCTGTGTTTGCTGCAAGAGATACCCTTTTCCCTGCATGGGCAATGTGACAGTCTCTCCAAGCTTCAAATTGCACTTAAAATGAACATGTGATTTCCCATGCACCATCTGAATGTACTTTCCTACCATTCACCCCCTGCAGCTTTGTTTAACCACTGGGAAAGAAAAGAAGAAGCCCTGTGTAAGCTCTAAGTCTCTTCTCACCTCCATGTTATGGTGTTGGGTACCTGAGTGGTCAAGAACCAGTGCTGTCATGTAAGAGAAAGGGGAGTGAGTCACATGTAGTGGCAGGGGAGAAAAAGAAAGGTGAGCATATTCTGCTGGTGAGTCCACCATTAAAGTGAACCTGTTGTTTTCCCTACAAAATGTCCTACAAAAGATACAAAATTTCAGTCAAGAGTTACACTGTCTTGTTCTAAAATCTTTTCTAATTGTCTTAAATTGCCTAATCGATTGGTCATGCTGAGACCCTATTCTTTTTGTTCGGTGTCTGAATACTTCCCTCTGTTTTAGCAGTAGCTCTATCCTGCTCATATAGTCTACAAGCAGGGCTAAATGTAGAGCAGCGCAGCCACTGCTCGTTTTGTATGAATCTAAATATTTAAGAAAGTAAAAAAATAATAAAAAAATTTAAAAAGTGAATAAAACAATAAAGAGAAAAAAAAATTTAAACTAACCCTGCTGCCCCCGCCATCTGGTTGCCATTCTCCATTGGGGGTGTGGGGGTTGGCGGGAAGCGCATTGAGGGACCTGGCCTTGGGGCAGAAGGGAGAGTGAATCTGGCCCTGGGTATAATCCCTTTCATTTCCATGCAAGCATCTCCAGGCATCAAATAAGTTGTTAGCATGTAGGAGAGAGAAAGAAGGGAGCGATTGCCTCTTCTGCTTTTATTTGAGGGGCACATTGGGGAACCTGGCCTTGGGGCAGAAGAGAAAGTAAAACCGGCCCTGCTTGCATGACAGGTAATGTCAATTCTAAATAGAGGGGCCCAATCCTGACATATATATGCCTCGTACCACTAAGTAATAACGACTTTATTGCTCTAATGGTAGCCCTTCATACCCAACATACAATGTCACAGAATGGAACTGAGCCCAAACAAAATATGGATGCAATCAAAGTGCAATTCTATAACTATACTTGTAGAAAAACACTTAGCCACTTCTTGTAACATTATAAATGGCAAAGAGCATTCTTTAAAAATAAAACAGCATCAACACATCAGCAGGTAGAATTCTGAGTACGGTGTGCCTTGCTTAGCCAGCATTCCACAGAGGTTTGCACCCTTCCGTCAGTTCCTAGAAATCCTGCTATTGGTAGCTGATCGGGAGAACAGGGTTGAGAAAGGGGCCCAGCCTTTACATGAAGGCTCACATACCTCCAGGCACACCTGTAATCACACAATACAATATGCACAGCCTCATTCTGTTTGTAGCCTGCGGCAAAATACACTGCCTGTCCCAAAAAAAAGTCACCACCTGGCTTTAGCTAAGAAAATAGGTAAGAGCCTTCCATTGGATAATAGGATAAAAGGATCTAGGTTGGATAATATGATCTAGGCTCAGCAACATGATGTGCCTAAAAAATTAAGTCAGCAGCCTACCTGAATATACCCTGATGGCATCAGTCTCAAATTGTGAAAGAGTAGTTCAGGGAGCATGAGACATCATGGTCACACATGGATTGGTCACCACAGAGTTCAGACCTTAACCCCATTGAGAAACTTTAGGATGTGTCCTTGAGCAGCAGTCGCCAAGCTTTCGGACCTCATGGACCACTAAATTCATAATTTCAAATCCCGCGGACCACTAATATGAATTTTTTAAAAATATATATGTATTCACTTTTGTCAGGGACCACCAGTTGGTGACCGCTGTCCTAGAGAACACTTAATGCAGTAGTCCAACTCTCCCATCATTAGTACAAGATCTTGGTGAAAAATTAATGCAACTCTGTACATGAACTTGCATAAGCTTATTGAAACTATGCCACGGCAAATGCATGCCATAATAAAAGCTAAAGGTGGTCCAATGAAATATTAGCGAGTGTGACTTTTTTTTTTTGCACAGGCCGTGTATATTTCTCAGTAACCATAATACTAACTATAATATACCGTATACGCTTGCAGTGTGTTAGTTGCAGATGGACTGAAATAGAGGATGAAAAAACAAGCCTTTATCAAACAGCCAACCAATCCATATATTTACATCTCAGACAAAGGCTTAACTCTGGCTTACACAGCACGGAGAAATCCATAAATCCATATTCTCTTCATAATAAGTTATTTGCCTCCTTAATGAACCTTTCTATAGACCATTAGTGGAACAAATAAAGTGGGGTACAATGATCGGTGTGCATGCTTCCAGATTCCTCACAACAGAAAATTACGTGCACGCCTGACGCAAATAACAGATGTATGGTTCCAGAATTTTCCCTTTGTGTCTGGTTATAGCGTACATTGTACAATTAATATATTGTATAGCTTCATGTTTGGCCTTGAAGCCTAATTCCAGCCAATTTTTTAGTATTGGGTATAGTTAAAAATTCTGTTCTGTTTTTTTATTCGGTCTATGACCCCATTCAAAAGATACTTACTTACACAATGTCCCCGTGGCACCTGTACAAGATGTGGGAGGTGTGATTGTCACATGGGCAGGAGGGCACAGAGAGCCATTATCTAAAATTCTGTCCCACTTTTTGTTAAAAAAAAAAATCACTTTGTTTTCTAACAAAGCCACGAGATCATTACGCCAGCACTGACATTGTGATCATAAGCCTTTGGACGCAAACAAGTATAACGTCAACTCTAGCAAAAATGTAAAACTTAAAGGAGAACTATGAGGTGAGGGGAAATCACTTATCCTCATAGTTCGAGCCGACGTGTGATAATGAAACTGTCACAAATCGTCTCTATAGATCGGGAAGTGAGCGAACACATACCGTCACTCGCTCACTTCTTGATCATCTCCCTGCAGAGAGTCGTGATTGTCAGTCACGGCTCCCTGCAGGGATTCCCAGCTGACTGGAGGAGCGGATGGGGGAGGGGGCGGGTACAGCTGGCTCTGCCTCTAGATGGGCAGAGCCCGCAGTCAATCACGCAGCTGGGTGGATCTCGACAGTAATTAGTGCTAATTATGTTGCGCTCAATCAAAATGTAAACGAATAAAACTCTCAAAGTTGATAAGTGAAATTCACCTCGTACTTGTGAAAAAAAAATGTTTGTGAAATACTCTGTGCAATAATACATATGAAATATGTAAAAATTATAAAAATTAAAAATCTAGCAGTCTGTATCCCAACAAAAAAAAATCTGTTGATGCACGTGTATGGATAAAATGTGTACAAATCCGGGATTCCACTCTAATTAGTGCATAGTGCTACAAATATTGTACTTGTGTTAAAGGAGAACTATGAGGTGAGTGCTTTTCACTCATCCTCATAGTTCTCCTTTAACACAAGTACAGTATCAGTAGATCGGGAAGTGAGCGAGCACATACCGGCGTTCGCTCACCTCTCGATCCTGTCAGGGCTCTCTGCCGGGGAGGGGCTGGATTCCCCGCTCCGATCCGCCAGCGCTGACTGGCGGAACGGATGGGGGAGGGGGCAGGTACAGCTGGCTCTGCCTCTAGATAGGCAGAGCCAGCTGTCAGTCACACAGCTGGGCGGATCCCGGCATAATTGTCGGGATCCGCTTCAGCTGCGGCGTCTCAGTATACCACAAGCTGTAGCTTGCGGTATGCTGAGCCTAGGGGGACGGGAGGACGCGATCTCTTTATTGTAGTGATCGGCCGCCCACGGCTTGCCCACATGGATGGGCAAGCCGTGCGCAGCTTCCCCCTTCCTTATCAAACAGATCACACCGTACCATCGGCGGTATCCCTTATGATGTCTCAAAGGAGAAAGATATAGAGAAAAGGGGAAAGCGCCTAAGTGCAGGAAAAATGTTTCGTTTTCCACGACACACCAAAAAACACTTACGTGATTGTAGATTTAGCTCGCTATATACTGAGCTATGGGTCACGGGAGGACGCTAGTATATGTTCTCACATGACCCTGAGGAGAACTATGGGGAAAAACACTTACCCCATAGTTCTCTTTTAAGTCCAGCTTGGACAGACATTGCAATAATCCAGCCCCTAGTGACGCAGAAATTAAAAACCAGCTTCGGCTTCTTTACTCACCTCATCTCCTGTACTGTCCCCCACAGACTCACCGGGTCACTGAGCCAGTGATGCTGTTCTTCTAAGATGAATGACACCCAGTGTCATTTTACCTACTTTGTTAGCCCAAGGTGTCAAGGCTCCGCCCCTCCCATGGATTCTTAGGAGAATGCTGCAGTGAACCGCGCCATGAATTTTAATGGTGTCGCTCTCTGCAGCATTTAGGATTCACCCACCGCCAGAGGAAGAAGAGGGTGAGCAGGACCTGTTACATCACCTGACCGCACTCAAGACACATGGAACACAGGTAACTATTAAGTACTTTTGCATGTTAATGCTGCGTGGTGGGGTGTAAACATGAGGTTGACAAACCCGGAGTTATTTTCAAAAAAACCTTTAAAGCAAGGGTGGGCAACTCCGGCCCTCCAGCTGTTGTGGAACTACAAGTCCCATGAGGCATTGCAAGACTGACCATTACAGGCATTACTCCCAGAGGCATCTTGGGATTTGTAGTTAAAGCACAGCTGGAGGGCTGGGTTACCCCTGCTTTAATGGCCAATCAACAAAAAGACACTTGAATCCCCTTTCCCTAAACACTCCAACACATTTACCAATGAAATGGCAAATTTGACCAAAATGAACACAAATTCTTATTTTCACTCATCCTTATATATTTGTTTATTTTATTCATCTAAGTGAAGTCAAAATGTTAGATGGTGCTCCCCAATGTTTAAAAGATTTAGTTTCCTGCAGAATCAGCTTGTCCCCTGAGCATTGGTCCTGATATCCTGTTTTAGGGTGGCTCCTTTCCCTTGCAGGGTCCTATGGAGCCACCCTTGTGTGTGCTAGTAAGCTGTGTGTGTCTCCATAAACACACATAGGTGTGGTGTGCAATAGGATATCTGCTTTTTTCCATAAACACACAGGCACAGCAAGTCAAACTGCTCCCTGCTCCTCCTTCCACCAAGCTAGTCGATGGACACCTACTGTGATCCTGTACTCAACAGGAGTTCAGGAAAGATGAGCTAAATATCTTGGAGCAGCTGTTCAGAAACATGATGACTATAAGTGTTTTAGTAAAACATGCAAATAAATACTTTGCTGGGCAATTCATATTTGTTTGATCTGGATTCATCATTGAAAAAAAAAAGTTGAGTGGTTACTACTATTTTAATATAAAAGAAACCAATCCCACAATGCTACAGATAGCCTCTAGATAGCCAGAGCCAGCTGTCAGTCACGCAGCTGGGCGGATCCAGACATAATTGCCGGGATCCGCTTCAGCTGCGGCGTCTCAGCTGAAGCTCGCGGTATACTGAACTTAGGGTGACGGGAGGACGCTAGTTTGTGTCCTCCTGTTACCCTTAGGAGAACTGTGGGGAAAAGCCCTAACCTCATAGTTCTCCTTTAAAGGGCATGTATACCCCAAAACAAACATTCTACATATTATTATTTTTATACAGGATTTATATAGCGCCAACAGTTTGCGCAGCGCTTTACAATATAAGGATATATAAGATATTACAATCACAAGACAATTCAAGACAAGATGGTAATGAGTCTGTGAGGTTCTCATTCATCCAGGTCATGTTATATCTGTAAACAAATAAGTCAAGGCAACTGGGCTTGCTGTATTTTTCTTGAACCTCAACCTAACCACTGATCTATCACGTTGTCAAGCAATTCATCCCCGCACAGCTACCTCCTCATGTATCACTTGCCCCTCCCTTTTAGATTGTAAGCCCTCAGGGGTAGAGCCCTCCTTACCATCTCATCTGTAAAAAATAAGTCAAGGCAACTGGACTTGCTGTATTTTTCTTGAAGACGTGTCACTGGACATCCGACCAGCTTTCTCAATTCAGAATGACTTGTCCAAAAAATTATCTGGGAATAAATATGGTGAATGTCGCTCCAATCCACATCATCTGTTAGTCACAACCAGGTGTTGATTGCATTTGCAGGTGTTGACAGCAATACACTGAGGCAACAGCTGGTTCACCCAAAAGACCCAACGCCAAAACGCAAGATGAACAACACTGTGTATGCAGTTCAGTGCAGTGAGGAGTGCTCAGAATTGTATCTCGGTGAAACAGAACAGCAGCTACACCAGCGTATAGCACAGCATAGAAGAGCAAAACCCTCTGGCCAGGATTCAGCAGTGTACCTATATCTAAAGGAAAAGGGTCACTCCTTTGAAGACAGTCAAGTACGCATCCTAGACAGGGAGGAGGAATGGTTCAAAAGAGGTGTGAAAGAGGCCATTTATGTAAAAATGAAGACGCCAAGCTTTAATAGAGGGGAGGGGAGGGGGGGCAGACATCTATTGTCTGCCACATACAATGCTGTTTTAACAACTCTCTCCGGGCAGGTTAATAACACTTCCTAGACTGCAGTTATGCAAATGCAATCAACACCTGGTTGGGACTAACAGATGATGTGGATTGGAGCGACATTCAGCATATTTATTCCCAGATCATTTTTTGTACAAGTCATTCTGAATTGAGAAAGCTGGTCGGATGTCCAGTGAAAGATCTTCAAGAAAAATACAGCAAGTCCAGTTGCCTTGACTTATTTTTTACAGACAAGATGGTAAGGAGGGCCCTGCCCCTGAGGGCTTACAATCTAAAAGGGAGGGGCAAATGATACATGAGGAGGTAGCTTTGCGGGGATGAATTGCTTGACAACGTGATAGATCAGTGGTTAGGTTGAGGTGGGATAGGCTTCCCTGAAAAGATGAGTCTTAAGGGATTGCCTAAAGGCAGTCAGAGTGGGAGATAGTCCTTAGATGTGGTGGCTGCATTAATTTTCTTTTGTTAGGCTTTTTTTGCCTTTATCTTCACATGATGATCCTGCAAATAACACACTTCCTTTCCTAGAATGACCACACTCACTCACTTGGCTGTATCTACGGAGGGAGCCGTGGCTGTTACCAGCTTGATCCCCTGATTTGGACTACAAGCCGGTAACAACCACGGCTCCCTCCATAGATACAGTAAGGTGAGTGAGCGTTGCCATCCTAAAACAGGATGTGTGTTACTTGCAGGATCAAGCCTCCACCTTTGGAGGGACCCACGGCTGCTACTAGCTTGATCCACTGATTTGGACTACAAGCACATCTTACTCTTTCCATCTCCATACATAGGGGGCTGGGGAATGGAAAGAAGACTAGCTTTGGAAAGCAGATAATATTGTTGGCAATCAATACACAGTGACAAGGACTCTGCATTTCTGGCAGGATCAACAGGTATTTATTAATTTATTTATTACAGTTATTTATATAGCGCTGACAAGGTACGCAGCTCTTTACATACTGCACATTCACATCAGTCCCTGCCCTTGAGGAGCATACTATCTAAGGTCCCTATCTCACATACATACAGGGCTGATTTAGACATGAGCCAATTAACCTCCCAGCATGTCTTTGGAGTGTGGGAGGAAACCGGAGTACCCGGCGGAAACCCACACAAGCACAAGGAGAACATGCAAACTCCATGCAGATAGTGTCCTGACCAGGATTTGAATCAGGGACCCTCAGTGCTGCAAGGCAGAAAGGCTAACCAATAAGCTACTGTGGTTTTTTAAATTCTTAGCCTAAAAAAAGAAAAGGAATGCAGCCATGTTGGAACGTCTTGCACAGCCTCACAGAGAAACACAAGCACACCGTCTGATATGCATGCTGCACATTGGCTTGTCTAAAACAGGAAGGAAGCCACAGCTTTATTCTCTACCATTATTCAATACAACAGAGAATCTACCATAGATACATAACAGAACTTATAAACACTGCCATCTAGTGACCGAAATTGTATAGTGCGGGAGTTATTGCTATAGAGATCAGCGGAGCCAACCTTTCAGACCTCATGGACCACTAAATTCATCATTTTAAATCCCGAGGACCACTAATATGAATTTTGTAAAAATATATATATATTCTCATATTTTTTGTTTACGCAAATATAAATATATTCTCATATGTGTGTATATATATGTGTGTACACATACACACACATATGAGAATATATTTATATATGCGGAAACAAAAAAAATGTGCCTCCCCTTCCCCCATACTGAGCCACTATTACCTGGCTTCTCCCCACTTTTTCTATGTCCCGCAGCCTGCTCAGTCCGGGTACTGACGAGATTGTGACAGCCGCTGCTTGAGTCAGTGAGGGGCAGCTCCGGAGCCTCAGTGCCCAGCCTGCATGGCATCAGAGGGGCCCGGGGACCCCCAACATTTTCTCCCGGACCACAGGTTGGCGACCGCTGCAATAGATATAATAATATGTATTCTAACAAGCCACCACATCAGTAAGCTGCAATCTATAAAAGTTTTGTTCTTGGGTTTTAGATATCCTTTAACCCTTTTTTGACCGGGGACCACTGATGCCTAGATGCCCAGGCACAGCACATAGGTGTGCGATCAGATACAGCACTGTAACAGCACAAGCAGACGGCCCACTAAGCCCATGTTCATCTCTAAATCTATGCCATTCTTCATCTGTTTTTTTTTTTAACATTAATGTCATTAGCTTGTAACTTGCCTGCATATTCTAGAGGACGGTTGGGCATGTGCAGCACCAGGCATTTGTATAGTTTAGGGGCATGCTCCAACTTGTGATGTAATCACACTAATAAGAAACATTCATCTGTAAATAACAGCAGGCAACATTATGGCTGTAATTAACGCGATCCCCGGAGTGAATGATTATATGCTGCGCGGATACTTGCCACAGGACAGAAAGAGTTGATGTTTCATTCTAAGTCTTAAAGCCAGGTCACTCTCCTGGGGGCAGCCGCTGTGCACGTCCTCCTCATCACAGCTCTCCTCCCGATATGTCACCTCTAGCAAGAAATAAAACAAGGTCAGTTACTGCAGAAGGAGCAGCATTTCACAGTGACAGCCTGCTGACCAGAAGGTGACCCGAACAGTTTCAATCCCCTCTACGGCGAGCAGGCAACATGAAAAGTACATTTGGAGCTCGCGCACGCTGTTTAAAACTGCCCCTAGACGCATGTAAAAACACAGAGGAGTCCATTTATTCATTCTTTAAAAACAAAATGTTAAAGAGATTTTTAGATCCTGCTAATAGAAGTACATGGCTGGGTCTTCATATTAGCTTCTTGTCATCAGCTCTCCTCTCTCCCCTGGTTGTTTCTCCTTACTCTTTCTCCTGGCTGTCTCCCTTTGCTCTCTCTCCTGGCTGTCTCTCCTGGCTGTCTCCCCATGCTCTCTCTCTCTCCCGGCTGTCTCTCCTCTCTCTGTCTCCTGGCTGTCTCTCCTCGCTCTTTCTCCTGGCTGTCTCTCCTTGCTCTCTCCTGGCTGTCTCTCCTCGCTCTCTGTCCTGGCTGTCTCTCCTCGCTCTTTGTCCTGGCTGTCTCTCCTCGCTCTCTCCTGGCTGTCTCTCACTCTCTCCTGACTGTCTCTCCTCTCTCTCTAATGGCTGTCTCTCCTCTCTCTCTCCTGGCTATCTCTCCACTCTGTCTCCTGGCTGTCTCTCCTCACTCTCTCCTGGCTGTCTCTCCTCACTCTCTCCTGGCTGTCTCTCCTCTCTCTCTAATGGCTGTCTCTCCTCACTCTCTCCTGACTGTCTCTCCTCACTCTCTCCTGGCTTTCTCTCCACTCTGTCTCTCTTTGATCTGTCTCCTGGCTGCCTCTCCTCGCTCTCTTCCATGGCTGTCTCTCCTCTCTCTCTCTCTCTCTCTCCTGGCTGTCTCTTCCCGCCTTTCCTCCTGGGTCTCTCTCCCCTCTCTCCCATGGCTGTCTCTCCTCTCTGTCTCTCCCTTCTTTCCCCTGGCTGTCTCTCCTAACTCTCTCTCCTGGCTGTCTCTCCTCTCTCGCTCTCCTGGCTGTCTCCCCTCTCTCTCTTCTGACTGTCTCTCCTCTCACTCATGGCTATCTCTTCTCGCTATCTCTCCTGGCTGTCTCTCCTCTCTCGCTCTCCTGGCTGTCTCCCCTCTCTCTCTTCTGACTGTCTCTCCTCTCACTCCCGGCTATCTCTCCTCGCTCTCTCCTGGCTGTCTCTCTCTCTCCTTGCTGTCTTTCCTCACTCTCTCCTGTACATTTCCCCCAAAAAAATTGCTGTGCGGCACTAGAGTGTTTGGGTTTCTAGATTCTGTCTGCTCCAGTTTTGATAAATGCCTCCCTATGTGTTCCCCAGATTCGTGGAGGCTGGTTACTTTGCGAAGGCTCCAACGGAGCAGCAGGGAAGCACTGTGAAAAATGCGTGGTTAATAACTATACAGGGAAAGCCCGCCTTTGCTTTTCCACCTATAGGCACAAGCCTACTGCCCCCGATGGTAAATCCAGCCCTGCACTTGCGGTGCATGAATCCCTTAAGCTGCATTTACAGGCAAACTGGGAGCTTTTTTTATTTGTGCATTTTTTGGAGGACATTTTTGTTTTTGCTAAAGTAAAGTTAGGTACCTGGAGAAGGTAGCATGCCTCCCAACTGTCTCTCATTTGGAAGGACTGTCCCCCATTTGGAACCTAATCCCTAATTTCCTACTCAGTTGTCCCTTTTTTTTCGGCTGATGTTCAGATATCTATGCAAAGGTTCAGTGTAACTACTAGCACCCCCCAGGGGACTATTCGCCGCCTGGGGGGATGCTAGTGGATCACGTTACCTGGGAGGGGGGAATTGCTAGTGGTGCACATTACCAGGGGGGCACTCCAGCTCTTTCTGGTATCCCACCCAGCTCACTGATGTCCCTGGTTGTCAGGAACTAGGCAGAACACCGGCCACAGCATCACAGCTCGCTAAGAGCTCTTACGTAACGCAAAGAGATGCCATCTGATGCAATCGCCTCAGGCTGCATAATTATAGGGCCGGCCCTGACCAAAAGTGTTATTCGGCACGAAAGCTTTTATCTCATCTCTTAATTATCTAGTTTGCTATTTTGACAATCCAGTATAAAGGAAAATTAATGGTGGAAAACAACAATTTTGGGTTTAACCAATCATTTTTGGCATATAAATTCTTAAAGTAGAACTATGAGGTGAGTGCTTTTCACTCACCTCATAGTTCTAGCCGACCTGTGACAATGAGACTGTCACAGGTCGGCTCAGTAGATCGGGAGGTGAGCGAACATATACCGGCATTCGCTCACCTCTCGATCCTGTCACGGCTCTCTGCCGTGACAGGGGAGGGGCTGGATTCCCCCCTTCCCGCTCCGATCCGCCAGCGCTGACTGGCAGAACGGACGGTGGAGGGGACGGGTACAGCTGGCTCTGCCTCTAGATAGGCAGAGCCAGCTGTCAGTCACGCAGCTGGGCGGATCTCGACATCGATGTCAGGATCCGCTCCGGCGTCTCAGTATACCGCAAGCTGTAGCTCGCCGTATACTGAGCCTAGGGTGACGGGAGGACACTAGTTTGTGTCTTCCCGTTACCCTAAGGAGAACTATGGGGAAAAGCACTGATCCCATAGTTCTCCTTTAATGGTCCACATAACTGGTGTGGTGAGTCCATTGCCGAAAAACATTGGGGGGAAATTATGAAGGAGGAGCAGACAAAATCTGGAGCAGTCGCCGATGACGTCACCGCGCACGTGCACGATGACGTCATCACGCATGCGCGGCCATCTTGCTGATACCTGCCTGCGGCCATCTTGGTGATGGACACCAGCACAGAGAGGGGGAACGTTCACCCAACGGCATAAAGTATGCCGCCGGGTCCCCTCCACCTCTCTTGCAACCGTCCGGCTCTCGGTCCACGACCGAGTGCCCGACTTTTCAGACTGTCAGTCATTTTGGTGTCACCCCTCCATTGTCGGGTTTCCACTTTTTTCTCCAGCGAAACCCAAACACTCTAGCGATGCGCGGACATTGTTTTGGGAGAATGAGTCGCGGCTTATTCATATGTAAATAGCATCAACCCATTCCTATGTAAATATTACAGTCGAGACTATTTTTAGTGGGGGGCCAGTAGCCCCTATCTTAATTTTGGTCGCCCCTGTTTGCTTGAGTTCTTGCGTCCAGGTTTCTGCTGCCACGAAACCCGGACACAGCATTCAAAACCTGGGCTGTCCAGGTCCATCCGGGACAGGTGGCAACCCTACTCCAATGGTGTCACCCGAGTGCGGGCTGCACCCCCTAGTGACACCACTATTGGGAGGTATGAAGATGGTTGTTTAGCCCTGAAAGACGTTCATTTTCAGGCATTCTCAGGAGCTTCTATTGAGGTTTATGGGGCCAAAAACACCCCATTCTGCTTCAGAAGTAGTTCATATTTAGGCCTCAGCCCTTGGGCTTCAAGCTTTGAGCATTGTGCATGAACCAGGGCTAAGATTCATCCTATATGTAATGGCAAGCTTGATGTCACTGAGTATTACAGGGCGAGGGGGGTCTATCCTCTCCAGAAGAAAAGCAGTGAAATGGGCGAGGAGCCAAGTGTATGCTATAATACTCTGTAGGACCTACAGCCCCTGGCTCAATATTGACCATACTGTCTATCAGTAAACAGTCCCTTCTTCCTGTAACTGCATGAACGGCCCATTCAAACAGCAGAGCTCAGACCTGCACAAATAGACTCAACCTTTCCAGCTGTGACAGCCAGGTGAGATTCGGAAATTTCCACCCTGCCGGAGGATGGAACACAACACCCCTTTCCCAGTCCAATCCAGACCCTGTGTACTGCGATGACTGCATACAATCCCTCTCTGTGTACCGCTGCGCTGTCATACCAACACAGTCCCCGGTCTAGTGGAAAAGTGAGATATTGTTTATAATAGGGAGATGCTGAGATCACTAAATATAACCAATTAACACGTTTACTTAATTTGCTGTGAGATAACTGCGCTGTGTACTGTACTACCCTAGCCTAATACTGTCACACAATCACATTCATTAGTGTCATATTGTCATATGATCGCATTGTGCTGTGCTACCATGGTGTAATATTGTCATGCAAAAAACACTCTGTACTTTTTACAGAGGACCAATTATAGAGATAGAATAGGCAAGAGGGTCTGTGCTGCTGGCTTTGTTCTCAGTACAAAGGTAGCTTAGGCTTTCTGGCTTTAGTACAGTTGCAGTGTTTGCTGGTTAGCTATTTTACTTGCTGCCTGTTATATAAAACATTCGTTTTAAACACATGTTATTGTACTGTTACACAATCGTACTATACAGCGTAACAACACAAGCGCTATACTTCAAAACTATCAGTATATACTGTAATATAGCCATAGAGACACATCATACAATCATTAGTGCGCTGCTATGCAATAAATCACATGTATGGATCCATGACTTAAGACACAAGTTACTGGCTCTCTCGCCTGAAGCGTGTCCGGTGACAATTATTTTCTGTATCCTTTACTTCTCAAGGTCACATTATAATATTATAACATCACTTACAGAAAACGTTTGCTGAAGGACGTACTTTGGCCTCCATTGCCAACCTCCTTGTAAAATGCTAGGTGCCTTGCTGCCATGTCCATCCCATACAAGAGGAGAGCAGGAGTAAATACATCATTTTGGATGGAGGTGATACATCTAGGTTCATTTGACCAGGTCCAGGATGACCATTTTTTTAGGGATAGAAAATTGATTGAAAAGATGACAACTGCTAATACAGAACTGCTAGTATTAGAGATGAATGATCATGTAGTTATACCACACTGCAAATAAAGCCCAATTCCAGCCTTTCCTGCCCTCCAGTCCTCCCCTCTCACCCACTGGCTTAATTCCACCTTGCCCGATGGGGGCACCCTCAGGATGTACTTTATTATCCTTATATTTCTAACTTGTCTTCTTCCTAGTCATTTCGATATGCAGGGTCCACCTCCTCTTTGCCGCTTCTCCAACACTAGGCTATCCTCAATCATGCAGAGAGCCAATCTTTCTGGGATCCGTGGTGACCCATTCCTAGGGGGTGGGACCATGATGCCCTGCACTCACATGAAGTGGGTTGAATTTTGCAACCATGAAGCCATATGTTGGTTCCTGGTTAGTGACTTGGCAAGTATTGAAGTCAAATGGTCAGCAGGGCAACCATGCAAAAAACATTTTAAGAAGCAGGTCAGCAATTCTTTTAGCACAGGTTTCCTTTAATTCCTTCATACCCAGAACCCTGTATCCAATTTATAACCATTGTGCTCACGTTTAATTAAAATAGGATTTTTAGTTTTTAATTCATAATTTCAAATTTTTTAAGAGTTTTAAAGGTACGATCCAGCTAATACGAATATTGTGGTATGGATAGATGGTAGTCTGTAAAATCAAACAATGTCATGGAGACTTTCTCTATTAAAGATGCTGGATCTGCACCCTCCCCTCCTAAGCAGGGCCGGATTTACTCTCTCTGCTGCCCCAAGGCCAGATTCCTCAACACGCCTCCCACCCACTGCATACAAGGTGGCACCGCCAAGATCACTTGTACAAAGCAAGCGGTGGCTTCCCCACGGTACATTTAGCTCTGTATGCCCAAAGCAGGGCTAAATGTACAAAACAGCTCACAGGCTTCGGAGATAGGAATTCCACACCCCTGCTACCCCTCTACTACCTGCTGCCCCAATGTTGGGCCTTGGTTGGCCTTGTGGGAAATCCAGTCCTGTTCCTAAGCATTAAGTCTCGCTGTAGCAAAAAACAAGGTTAATATAAACTCCGAGCTAATTAACTTTTTATTGCAAGGATTATAATAAGGACAAGGGGACATCAATCGCATAGGCAAAAAAGATGTTACCATCGGTTTTCGAAGTGGTTCTTTGTAGTAACTATGTTTCAGTAGCGTAATATTTTACCACATGTGGTAGATTTTTATCTGGATGATTTTGATGGTCTAAAATAGTGTTTGTTTTTAACTATGGGTCAGGACTTAAAATGGATACAGTCCATATACCCATCGCACTCAAAACCGCTGTTCCAGAATTGTAAAGTGGGTGTCGACGGATGGCAACTGTCTAAATACCAAGTAGAAATATGGACACCAGCACTCCAATGGCAAATCAGATATGTCTATTTACTGACGTATAAGAAGCACAGCATAATAAACTCAGTGCAACGTTTCGGGGTCTCAAAGGATCCCCTTCATCAGGCAGAACAAGATAAATGGGTTGCAAATATGTTTGGGATGGGTTGCCACTTTGTGTCCAAGCAGAAGGTTAGAAGATCATTGCAGAGTAATCCAATGTTTAAAATAGAGGCTGCCAAAATAAAAGGTCCAAAGGTGCCTCTAATTGTTTACAATTCGACCACAGCCAATGCATTTCGGGGACAACAACACTCCCCCTTCATCAGGGCATAGAATGGGATAGGGATTTTGTTGGACTCTATAGAGGATACTATAACCAAATGGATCTCTATATGATTTGATATAAAAATCTACTTTAGGTATGGGATTTTAATAGGCAGTAGCAGCAGCAAAGTGATAGATCAATGACTATGAATGACAGCACGGACAGGGGGGAAGTTCCAAGTAATGGAAGACTAAAATTTTACACGTTAAAAAAGCATTTTTTTTACTAAACACCCCCAGCATGGAAACAAACCCAATGAATCCTTTAATAACCATGTAGAAAGCTTAAAAAAAACAGTGATCCACGTGTGGACGGGTGCAGAATCAGCTTGTGAGGCAGTAGCAATGGGTAGCTACCCTGTTTCCCTGAAAATAAGACCTAGTACTATTTTTGGGAATTGCTAAAATATAAGACCTACCCCGAAAATAAGACCTAGTTGTGACCATTGCCAGGGCCGGTGGTGGCATAAGGGGGAACCTGAAGAGCCGCGGTAGAGAATCAGCGGTGCCAATGAAGCCGGCGCTAGAGGAAGCGAGGCGGCAGCACAGGGAGCAGAGCCGCATAAGCTGATGTTTCCTCTATAGCGCCGACTCCTGTCACATGCAGAGTGATCCCAAATGCACTCCGCCTGTGAGGAATCTATTGTGAAAGCGCTCTTGGAAAGGTGCGGCACCCCTGATTGCCCTGATCACCCTATTCTTAACTTTGCCATTTTGGATTATTTAATTTGGATTTGCATTAACTTTGGATTGTTATACATAAAAAAAAAAAAAAAGACCTACCCCGAAAATAAGACCTAGTGTGTTTTTTTGAGCCAATAAGACAGTGTCTTCTTTTCGGCGAAACACGGTAGCTAGCATCACATCATTCTTTTCGTCAGCATCGTTCTTCAGTGGTTTTCATGTGCATTCCTCCCCCAATATGATGCATTATGAATACAGAGCTGCATTAATTACTGATCATGCCTTTTGTTTTTTCCTTTTTTTCATTGATATCGCCAATGTTATTTGTCTTTGCATGGTTTTGCTGTCATTTAAAAAAAAAATGATCTTCTTGATTCCCAGAAGAGTAAAATTTTCTTATATGGGTCCTTGGATTAGTTTAAGAACCCCTGATCTGAAATGTCAAATAAAAACTATGGATTCCTGCTACACTACAATAAAACTCATTTAAAATGGATACAAAAACTATTCAGAGTGTCAGACTATTGCCTATGATTGAAAGCTATCAAAAAAACGCCTGCTCATACATACTTTTGTTTGCTGGAGCTGGAGACAAAAAAATCTTCACAAAGACTTCGTAATAGCTAAGTCTCAGGGTGGTCATACACAGCTTGATAATTACAAGTAATGCTCACGATTTCAAGTAATGCTTGCAATTATAGTGCTGCTTCTGCACTCCTAAGAGGCAATAATTGTCTCCAGCAATTGGAGGAACTTCTCCCTGCAAAGCAAACCTGATCCTTTCTGCTGCTGTGGTAAATCATTTAAGTACGAGAAGACATCTCCCTCGTCTTGTGGTGGCACCTGGCCACCTATGGTCACCTTAACTTCAGACAGCCATTCCCATGCGCCCTGCGATAGCACATTAGCACAATTTCCTACTGGAAATAATGGATATTTCATAGACCTGCACTGGCATAATAGAAATACATATGACAAGAAAACTCATTACAAAGTTCATTATCACACTGTCATGCCTTAAAATATCAAATTATACAGAAGATGAATAAAGTGGAGGTAAAGTGTGTCTAAAGCCAAAACATTTTTTTTTTATTTTCATAGGGGATCAATATGAAATGGTTCAAGCCACATTTTGCCATCTCTGTCGCTTCGGAGAGATTTCTCTTCATCTTCTATACTATAGGCCAGGGGTGCCCATTAGGTCGATTGCGATCTGCCAGTCGATCGAGATCGGCTCACTGACCTGTGCCCTGTCCTCCCACGGTGCTCGTAGGGCATGTGTCAGACGCCGCAGATGGGAAGGGGCTGGACACCTCTCCCAGTCTGCACATTCGGCCACACGAGCACCGCGGGAGGACAGGGCGTCGGTGCACGAGAGGAGACCTGGGAAGCTGCTGCAGTGGAGGTAAGAAAAGACAGATAGGAGGGAGACAGCAGAGAAAGTGAGTGAAGAGACAGCAGAGAGAGAAAAGAGAGACAGCAGAGAAAGTGAGAGAAGAGACAGCAGAGAGAGAAAAGAGAGACAGCAGAGAAAGTGAGAGAAGAGACAGCAGAGAGATAGGAGAGACAACAGAGAGAAAGAAGAGACAGCAGAGGGAGAGAAGATAGACAGCAGAGAAAGTAGGAGAAGAGACAGCAGAGAGATAGGAGAGACAACAGAGAGAAAGAAGAGACAGCAGAGGGAGAGAAGATAGACAGCAGAGAAAGTAGGAGAAGAGACAGCAGAGACAGAAAAGAGAGACAGCCGAGAAAGTGAGAGAAGAGACAGCAGAGAGATAGGAGAGACAGCAGATAGAAATGGGAGAGAGAGAGCAGAGAGCGCGAGAAGAGAAGAGACAGCCAAGTTCACACCACAAAGTCTGGAATGAGTGTTCGGCCTCTAGAACGCACTGGAACACAAGCCTATCTTTCTCTCTGCTATGGTAAATCCTTTAAGTATGAGAAGACATCTCCCTCATCTTGTGGTGGCACCTGGCCACCTATGGTTGCCTTAAAGGAGAACTATGAGGTGAGTGCTTTTCACTCACCTCATAGTTCTAGCCAACCTGTGACAATGAGACTGTCACAGGCCGGCTCAGTAGATTGGGAGGTGAGCGAATACATACCGGCGTTCGCTCAGCTCTCGATCCTGTCACGGCTCTCTGCCGTGACAGGGGGGGGCTGGATTCCCCCCTCCCCGCTCCGATCCACCAGCGCTGACTGGCGGAACGGACGGGGAGGGGGCTGGTACAGCTGACTCTGCCTCTAGATAGGCAGAGCCAGCAGAGATAGGCAGAGCCAGCTGTCAGTCACGCAGCTGGGCGGATCCCGGCACAATTGTCGGGATCCGCATCAGCTGTGGCGTCTCAGTATATCACGAGCAGCAGCTCGCGGTATACTGCGGCGTCTCAGTATACCGCGAGCTGGCAGTATACTGAGCCTAGGGTGACGGGAGGACGCTAGTTTGAACTATGGGGAAAAGACTTAACCCCATAGTTCTCCTTTAACTTCAGACAGCCATTTCCATTCAGTTCTAATGACAGTGAATACCAAGACCAATAGAGGCAGTAAATCTCAACAAGAAAATAGCCAGAATTAACCCCTCTCCACTCTGTTCAAAACAAGACATGTTATAGCCTAAAAAGCGGAACTCCAGAGAAAATGTATAACTACCTTTGCAGTGGGGTTCTCCCTGCTTTGCAAAGGTTAAATGCTCATTTTTGTCTAGGGAAACCAATAAAAGGCAATTTCACTTACCTTACCCTTTGCTCCCCCCAGCTCTCTCCTTTTCCCTCCGATGCTCTGGATTGTGGTCCTGCATTGTAGCTGATAACGTCAGAGTGCAACCAACAGACGGAACACCAAAGAGAAGAGTCTTTGGGTGACTGGCTGCAAGGAGAGGTGGAAGCCTGCAGGAGCAAGGGATAAATAAGGTAAATAAACTGCATTTAAAGCTACCCTAGACAAAAATTAGCACTTAACCCTTGCAGTGCAGAGGTAGGCCCACTGCAAGGGTAGTTTTTCACTTTTCCCAATGTTCAGCTTTGATCTGACCTCATGTGTTACAATCTAACTGTAAAATCTTGTTTAAAGTTGCTACAAAATTTGTAGTGTGAGGGCCATTGAATGCATGTCTGATTAGGTAGGCTCTCACAGTACACAGCTAGCAAATCCAGAGGATATTGGACTGATCGTAATGTGTAGCTAGCTTTAAATGGGGGGGAAATTTCCTCTTCAGGGTATGCATTCAGAGACGCCCTTCTGCAATGTCAAACAAGGAATTTTCTTCCACAGAACTGCCAGCAATTATTCCTTGGTCAAAACCACTAAGAATGTGCGTCTTCACTATTCTAATGATTGGCTGAGCCCAAGACATGAGCCTTTCGACCATATCTGCAGGCTGATTTAATGTAATGATTTGGTGTACTCAGTAGTGTAGTTGTAACAGAGTCTATATATGAATGTTTTCATTGAAGATTCACAAACTTAGGTTAAGGTTCATAAAATATAAAAATTAAATAAAAATATAGAATAATACAAAAATTATTAATAATTAAATAATTATAT
>NW_017306431.1:1396897-1432657 GCF_000935625.1 Nanorana parkeri
AGAGAGAGAGAGAGAGAGAGAGATAGAGAGAGAGAGAGAGAGATATATGACTGTATCAATTCAGACTAAACAAATGCCATATCCCATCTATCATACCTCTTTTGGACTTAAATACAAGTTCCTCCTTGGCAGTGGGTTGGACAAGCTGCTTTGCAACCACAGGCACAATTAGCAACAATGTGTAGCTAATGAATATACGGGCCTAATGCATGAATTATTTAGTAGACTCTAGCAGCCCTGTCGGATAGCTGTCTGTATGTCAGAGTGCCATCCGCATCCAGGCTGAATGACCACTGCAAGAAAGACACGATAATTCACTTGGAGAAATGTGTCCGCCTGTGCAAAACAGCACTTGCCCGTGCTTACATGAAAAAGCTATTTCGGAATCAACCCCATCATATTTTTAGATGCAGGTTTTTAATTCAGTATAATCACTTATATTTGGATATTTATCACAGTCGTGTTTGGGAAAAATTGTCGTCAAATTCTTGTTTTGCAATTGAATTGAACCACCCAAAAATTCACATTTTAATCATCCCAATTAAATCTGCACATAGGAATCGTTCACCTGCTGCGTATGAAATGCTATCAGTGGAATATTTTCATCATTACATCGAAGTCTGGATACAATATACAGTATCTCTGCTCTATAAAGTTAAACACTTTGTGGGCACCTGACCATCACATCTATGTGAGCTAATTGGACATCCCATTCCAAAACCATGAGCATTAAAAAAGGGTTAACCCTTTTTCTGTGGTTAGAAAAGCCTCCACTCTTCTGAGAAAGCTTTCCCAAATTAATCCAAAAGAGTCCAATTAATCCAAAAAGTGTTCAGTAGGGTTGAGGTCAGGGCTCTGTGCATACCAGGAGAGATTATTTACTACATTCATCATACTATCAGGAACCGGATCTGAACCCAGAGCCTCTGTGTCAGGAACCAGAGCTGAACCCAGGGCCTCTGCTGTAGCTGGCGGTGGTTATACCTGCTGAGACACCTTAGAACCTTGGATAGCTCTTTGCCTGATCTCCTGTGTAATCCTCAGTTATACCTAATGTCTGCTGAACTCTTAACTCCTTGCTCCTCCCTTGAACTTCCTATTTTAGCCATGCCTCTGCACTTCCTCTTTGCCAGATTATTGTTCTCCTGCCAATATCTTGCTTCCTTGCTCCTCCTGTGATACAATCCTCTCATACTGCTACCCATGTACCGACTACTCTCATCGTCTTCTGCTGCATAGCCGATACGTTTGGCTGCTGACCTTGGCTTGTTCACTGACTACGCTTCTGCCTGCTCCTATACTTTTACCGTCTGCTTGCTACCAAACCCGGCCTGTTATACCACAAATTTGCCTGCTGTTCCAGCTACTGGACTCTGAGCCTGAGGCCAGATCGTGACATATACCATGTCTCTATAGACACAGGGGCGCAGTAATGCTGGAACAGGAAATGATCTTCCACAAACTGCTGCAAGAGAACAAAAATTTGAGGAACCGGTGATGGGACAGATATGCATAAAAATTCTTCTTTTGCATCTTGTGCTTTTAAATATGTTTAAATCGGCGAGAGTCTGGCTTTTAGGATGGTGCTACATTCACTAGCAGGAGGGGGGGGGGGGTGACTTTCTTAGGGCTATTCAGTCTGTTGGTGGTTTTATTTATTTAGTTGCTGTAGGGAAATAACGTTTTCTGGCTTAGTCTAGCCTATGCAATAAACACAAAAGAGATGTAAATATCTCTTAGACTGTATTCAACAGCCTCTAAAATGAGTCGCACTCTCAAACATTATGTTGTACAGGCAGTGAAGCTGAATAAGTAGGACTCTTTGGGTGTAAGAATGTTTTATGCTCTTCACAAATCAAATTTGAAGGGCCCTTTAGTATGTAATTGATCACATTTCTCTTTATTACTTCATTAACCCCCCACCATATATAATATAGTGGGATACTACACATTTTTTGGTTGTCTTTTAACCTATATGGTCAGAGATCATTAATGGCTAGATGCCCAGGCTAAATTTAGCAATATCAGCATATATTGGTGAACTTTGACAATAGCTCTATGGATAATTTGTATACCCAAATCTATTTATATTTTGTAAGAACATAAGGCTTTTATTTGGTTCACAGTTTAAATAAAATCCATACTAAGTTTTTTTTTATTACAATGCAACACCTGGACATTTTGTGTTTTTATATATGAGGAATTAAGGATGGATACCTGTGTTTGAAGGCACCGTTTCAGAGGTAGCTGGAGTGCTATCTATCTATCTATCTATCTATCTATCTATCTATCTATCTATCTATCTATCTATCTATCTATCTATCTATCTATCTATCTATCGTAGAGTTGAGGTCAGGGATCTGTGAAGGCCACTAGAGATTAGTTACACAATCCTCATCATACTATGTCTTTATGAAACTGGCTTTGTGGACAGTCATGCTGGATCAAACAAATGGCCTTCCCCAAACTGTTTCAAGAGAGCAAAAACTTGAGGATCTGGAAATGGTGGTGCGACATTTTGTTTTAATACTCGTCCTGAAAATAGACAGTGTTCACCTTCAGACCAAAGGATTATTGGTATTTTAATAAAGCCTGCATGTGATAACTACATCATAGCTGACATATTAATCACATGATCAGGAGCAACATTGTTTGGTTCCCAATCATCATTTGGGGCAGAACAGTCAGTAACAGCTGTGATTGAGAGCCAGCAGCACAAGTGTTGGTACAAAAAAGGGGTGTTTATAAACGATCCCCAGGATGATTACCCGCTGGGGGCATTTGTTTAAATACTGCAGGCAGGAAGGTGTTAAAAAAAACTTTGCATACACTAGAATTTCCCTTTTAGAACTTTTAAAAGGTTTAGGAGATTTAAGAGAAATCAGAATACTGAAAGCTAAACTGTGATTGGTTGCGCTTGGCCATTCCACTGTATTGTTAAGCAAATGCGAATAATCTGACTCCTTGCAATTCACAGCCATGGCAATTTCACAAATACTCAGACATGCTGTGAATAATCATCTTTCCACATATGAGTTGCCCAAGGACTTTATCCGACCTCCCAGCTGTGCTCTCTTGATTCTTTCTGAAATGAATACGAATCCAAAGACACCTTTTTGATTATCTCCTTGTCCAATTTCAATGACATGTGTTTTACCAGAACGGAAAATCCCTCTCCTGTGGGATAGCTCATGTCTTCTATCATAGCAGTGTTTCCTGAAGTCGGTAGGTTACATACCACCAACATTGCATTTGCAGGATCCAGCTGCCAGATTTAGATTTCAAGCACATTCCTCATCCCATACACACATATGTATACAACCCTCTGATTGGCAGCTGTGACCCCTTTAAAATGTTTAGGCTTTTTTTTTAGCCATCCTAGGCAACCTATTGCTTTTTAAAGGATTTTCAAGCATGACTGCATGATGAAGCCCAGAGGTCAGCAACCTTTTCCCCAGTAAGTGTCAATTTACAAGCATTAGATAAATGGTGTTCCAGTAAACAAAAAGGTGCCTTGGACCTCAGGATAACCCCTAATTTTCTGCCTCTTTCGACCTTATATCAGTTCCAATTTCTGCATCTTCAGACCTCAGATCAGCCTTAACTTCTACCCCTTCAGACCTCATATCAGTCTCAATTTCTTCATCTTCAGGCCCCAGATCAGTCCCAATTTCTACCATCAAATAAACAGGGTTTTACATTTGTACCTGCTGTAGCTGGTGGTTCCACTAGAAGGATTAAGAGGGTAGGCAGGTGGGCTTCTTCACATAACAAAGTCCACAGCCACAGATGTACCTACACTTGTACTGGGAGGTGGACTGACACCTGAACATCAGCGATGTGAGGCAGGTCTCTCTGACACATCATGGAGGTGAGCCTAGCAGGCCCCAACATTGCTGCAGATCTTGTTCTCGACATCCCTGATGGGAGAACACCCAGCAGATCCCTTTTTTTTTACATGGGCTGCCCTCTTTTTCACACCGGTAATCTAAGCAGTTTTGGCTTAATCATGCTTAGCAACTATAGACAGCATAAACGTATCTCTCCTTACGCTTTTTATATTCTTCCCCTTTCCTTCTTTAACCTTTCACACCACCTGCAAAACCCTGACTCAGGCTTGTCCCTGACCTTACTTCCCTCCCCATCCTATCATCTGATTCCTCTCCCTTCTCCTCTCATCCCCCCTTTCTGAAAATGTTCTCCTTTTTCCTTGACCCAAGATTGGCCCTTCAGTGGGTCTTGGGGCTATGTAATGTCAAACCCTCTAATTTTTTCTTTTAATGTCATAGATCTTCACATGCCATAGAAACATGTTACTGCACACTACAAAAAACATGAAAACTCAGGTTGTTTTCTGTTTTGTGCGGGACTCAATACTCATGGAAGATTTATACTTACATCTCAACATGTACTTTGACACACACACCAAACCTGACATTGACCCCATTGACACCTGGGCCGCTCACAAACCATTCGTACTGGGTATATTAATAAAACATGGCAGAATAAAATGGAAACGCTGAAAAAAATAAACAATATCTTACAGGAGATTCAAAGATCAGAACTCACCCATAAGCACACGTGCTCCATCGAGGTGGGGGCTAAACTCACTCAAGCTAGGAATTCCCTTAGAACATTGTGCCTAGGGAAAGCCAAAGCCACGTTTACAAGATGCTGATGTACTTTCTTTGAATACAGCATAAAATGTGGCAAAACGTTAGCCAACGCTCTGTGTAAACAACAGAGATGCATGTACATACATCACAAACTCAGACAGTCCATTTACCTAATAATATCTTGGAAGGATTTTATTAGGCCCTATATTTTGCCTAACACTGAAGAGAACTCTTAATATGATGACCAAATTGATTATATCCGCTCTTATATAACTGTGTCTGGCCTCCTCAGACTGACCCCTGATGAAAATGCCAAATTGGAAGCCCTGCTGCCACCTGAAGAATTCGCCAGGGCAATTGTGGATTCTAAAAAGGCCAAAGCTTCTGGCCCTGATGGCCTAAACCTCCACTACATAAAATGACTAAAAGAATGCCTTATGTGCATTCAACTCTGTCTCGTCCTCTGGTACCCATATCACTGTTCTCTTGAAGGAAGGCAAGGACCCAAAAGTATTCCCCCAACTCCAGGCCAATTTTACTTCTTAATTTGCTGAACTTAAAACTATAAGCTTTTGCCCGTGTTGACTGGAATTTCATGGAGGGGGTACTCCAACACGTACGATCTATGTCCTCACATACCTTAGCCTTATACACCTCATAAATGGCATGGGTCAAAGAGCAAATGGAGTCGTCTCTGACCCCTTCACAAAGGAACTTGACAGGCTTCTCCACTCTCACCTATAATTTTCTTGTTTCACCTTGAACTCCTCTTGTGTGAGATCAGGGCAAACCCACATGTTCGAAGTGCTCAGATTGGGGATACCTTTCATAAAGTCCCCACGTACACAGACAACCTGCTATTTTTCATTTCCAGGCCAGTTAAGTTCCTTGCCTCATGCCTGAGCTTCAATGCTATGAGACTGTATCAAAGTAAAAAAAAATTATCAAAAATCTGACCTTTTTAAAGGTTTAAATCGTGGATCTGAAGGCTCACCACCTTAAGGAAACATATCCATTGAAATGGGTCCCTATGCTATTAGGTATCTAGGTATATACTAGATATTTGCACCAGCAAAAAAATTGTTTAGTTTCGTTTTGAAACAAACAAAAAAAAATGTGTTTCGTTTTGATTCGGACTTTGCATTATTTCGTTTTTCGGATTCGGGTCCGAAATTAAATTAGTTTGCAGCAAAATGACATTAGGAACAAAAAATTTCATTTTGTAATTTTTTTTATTCCTAATGTCATTTTGCTGCAACGAAATTCGTCCAATAACGAATTTCGTCCATAAAAGAATTTCGCCCAGACTACCGCTAACGAATTTCGGGAAATCGGGAATCCGGATTCCTTTGCATTCGTCTTAGCTGTAATTCGGAATTCAGATGCATCCGAATTTCCGAAAATTCGTCCGAAACGAATTTCGGAACGAACCGAATCGCAAATGTCTAGTATATACCTTTCACCTCTATACTCTAAATTTCCCACCCCAGTTAATACATATAGAGGCAAACTTAGCCAACTGGACATCTGGGTCCTTTTCCTGCGTTGGAAGATACAAGGAGAATATTCTTTCTAGGATTCTCTACCTCCTCCAGGCACTTCCTGTTCAAATCCCAATGTCCTTTTTTCAGGAAATCAAAACAGCGATGACACAGTTTGTATGGACACATAAATCAGCCTGAACTTCATCAATCAGTGCTCCCTATGCACAAAATTAAAGGGGGGTTAATATTTCCAGACGCATCCTGGATTAGGATTGTTGACAGGTGCAAACATACGCTTCACACTGTGACATCTCCCATTCCCCTTCTGCAATGTTCCCGCTCCGTGACAAAGCCCAATTCCCATTAGGCATATCGAATGCAGATTTAAAAAGAGATGTACTCTCATGTATCATCCACTTCTCACTGGCCTACACATGGCAATCCATACAAGACAAGTAAAATGATCCCACTTATTCCCCTCTGGGTTTCTGAAGGATTCTTCAACGCTATCACATTCTAACCTCCTTACCACCCCGTACCTTCTATAATTGTCCTCTGACACTTTACGAAACTCTCTGACTGGAGCAGGGCCCAGTGAGACACAAACTTTTCATGCTCTACCTGCTATTAGTGACCGCTGTACCAGGATTCTCCAATGTATACCTTCAGAAATGGCAAAGGGATCAAAGACTAGCTCTCCTTCTGACCAAACTAATAAACTGGTCCATCATTTCCACAACTTTTCTATCATCAGCATTTCCAGGATACAAGTTGCTTACCCAGTGGTATAGGGTTCCATCCACTCTATGTAATATGTACCCCTCAGTCCCCAGCTGCTGTTGGCACTGTTATGAAGCAGAGGACTGTCTTCTCAGTGTTTTCTAGCAATTCCCCGGGTTTCCATCCTTCTGGCAATCATTAAGACTCATTACTCAGGAATTTACAGACTTTCATATCCCTTGTATTCTGACTTTCTTCCTTTTCCATTATAAACACTTCTGAGGAAGTCATATCAGTGCTTAGTATGTATCTACTTAGATCACACAGCAAGGGTGGGCGTACTTGTTGTCATCAGTTAGAGCCCCCGACCGTGGCACAGTGGTTTGCTAGGATAGAAGATATATGAAACTCATGGAGGACCTCCCCTCCACAAATAAAGAAATTGAGGAAGTCTTCCAACTGAGATGGTTCTACTAGTGCAAATGTACATTTACCATGGAATACTTCTCTAACCTTGAAGCATCCTGGGATTAGGAGAACCTCGTTGTCATCATGTACTGTCCTTCTGGCATAGCGGAGCCTGCACTAGTATATCCTATACTCTCCCCCTGGTTTCTTTAGCTCACCCTCTTCTCCCCCTGTTCCTTACCCCATTGTTATGTTCTGTTTGTTCAATATCTTCTGTTATCATTACTGTTGGAACTTCTTGCACAGCCTCACAGAGAAACACAAGCACACAGTCAGATATGCATGCTGCACATGGCTTGAAAACCGGAAGGAAGCCACAGCTTTAATCTCTACCTTATTCAATACAACAGAGAATCTACCATAGATATAACAGAACTTATAAACACTGCCATCTCACCCATTAAGTTCTATGGGCACGCCGCGGTGTGATGCGGTTATACTACGTCTCACTGCAGTGGGCTTATAAAAGTACTGTTATATAAATATTTTTAGGCTCAAAATCAGAACAGTGATAAACTAGGCTACCCAAAACTATAAATAATGGATGCCCTAGAAATCTATACAGCTCATTCTTTTTTAAATAAAAATATGGCCCTAAAATGATTATTTTACCTTTTTAAAATATAAAGCTTTTATGTCCCATTTCCTGTTTTGTGCTCAATAAACAGTATTGTCCTCCTTCAGCCCTTACTTTCCTCCGGCATGAGAATTTTTAGACTTCTCCTAAGCATCCTCACTGGTTGCAATGTTATCCTTCACATACAATCAATAAATCAGAATGATGAGGGACTTTTACAGCTTTAGAAAGGCTCATAATGAAAAGCAGACAACTTAGAAGACTGCATTTAAGTTCCTGCTGGGTAGATCATCTTGTATCACCTCACGGCTTCATTACTTAAAGTAAATCTAAAGGCTTCTGTATGGCGGGCTAAAGAAGTACCAAATCCAGCTACTCTGTGATGCCCAAGTAACTTCCTTTACCTACTCTGACTGAGCCAAATCCTTCATAATTTGTGTCTCATGCGTTTCCCCTTCCAAACACTGCAGCTCACAGTGGGAGGGTTTCAGCAACAGAGGCAGTGCTGTCAATCCAGAAAGGAGTAGGCAGGGCTAGGTGTGGCCAGGAGCTGAATGACAAGCTGCAGGCCTGTGAATAAGCAGTAACAATGCTGATAGCCACTCCCCCTGCAACATCTTCTCACCCCGCTGTAGTGCAAGCAGGCACAGCCTATATGAGAGTGGCAACTCTGCTCTGAGTTCAGGAGCAGTGCAGCATTGTTGCCACACAATCACAGTGCATTAGGTGGACTTCACTGGCAGGATCAATGGTTATCTGTGGGACTTTGCAGGGGGGACTAACAGAAAACTGTAGGTGCCAATGCACTTATAATTAAGTGCTGTGGCAATTTTTTTTTTTATGTGAGGCCATAGTTTTATTTCAACATCTATATCACAAGACAATTATTTAGGCACTTTTGAATTTGGAAACAGCATGTCGTCAACCGCAGTTTCTCCTTCAGTGGCTCTGTTTTATCAAAGAAAAAAGAAGGTGCAGCATAGGTCATTTGGTGTTAGCCAGAGGAAGAAAAAAGTGTTCAATCAGAGCTCTGATGAGCTAGCTTAGACTCAACATCTCTCTTCCAAGCTCCTGGCTGCCATTGACTGGATGCTCAGATGGGAACAAGGGGGTGGAGCTTACTTAGCCCTGTGCCAGGTAATTTTGGGGTGGAAGCAGTGGACAGGGCAACTACACACAGGTTAGGAGCATATTCAACAGAGGGTCATGTGACTGAAGGCAAGGCTTTGGCATACAGAAGATGGGATAAGACATGTTCAGGCCATGCTGGCTCATTAGGGCTCTGATTGAAAATGTTTGTCCCATTGGCTGAGACCATCTGACCAGCTCTTCAGAAGCGGTCATGTGACCTTCCACCAGTCCAGAAGAGTTAGAGTCAAAGACCACATCTTTTCATTTTTAAATATGGTTGAGGAGTGATGCATTTAAAAGCAACAAATTTAGACAGTATAGGTCTACTTCAACTATAAAATTTTGTAACCAAAACATTATCCCCATTATTGAAGTCTACAATGTGCTTTCCTCAATGTCCTCAATGTACTGAGGACATGTGAAGGTTGCCATTGCTTACCTCCACTGAAAATATGACTCCCCTAGCAATCATCCAGCACTATCAGAGTCTTTGAACGGGAAGAAGTAGGCAGATTAAGGTTTCTGATCTACACTTTATAGCAGTAGCTCAAAAGTATGGAAGCAAGAGAGAATCAAGCAATTAGCATTGTTGCAAGCAAACTTTTAAGGATGTGATGTAAAGTCGCCAACACTCCAAGCTCACTCTCGTGATAGACTATAACTTCAATACAAATAAGCTAACTAAACATGAGATTGTAGTCCATTATGAGAGCAAGCTTGGAGCCGTGGCTACTTTACAACACACACAGGGACCATGGGGAACAAAAGTAGCCCCCCTCCAGAAGGAAGGACAGTGTCGGCACCAATTCAGAGATGATTTGAGGATCTACAGCCGAGTGATACACAAATCAGATACATTTCTGTTAAAAGTTAATGTACCTGAATGCATTCTTAAGATTTAACTCCTGACTTTAGTATCACTTTAAATGCACTAGCTGTGCCTACACAGTAGCCTCCATAGGGTTGTATCACGCCAGCTTCCAAATGTGTCCCATCTTTGCAGATGGTACTGTAGAACCCTATGGAAAGCTACTGCAATAGGTATGTATCTGGAGAGGAAAGTGCACTTATCCTTTATATAGAAATCTCATGTAGACTACAACGTGGTCGTCAACAGGTTCATTCAAGAAAGTAAAGAGTTAAATGCCCTGGCTGCACCAACACAATAGCCTCCACAGGGTTGTATTAGGCTGCCTTATAATTGCCTTCTACATCCGAAAATTGTCCTGTCGGAACATATGGGAATCTACTGCATAAGAAAGTATGTATCTAGGAAGGAAAGTGCAGTTATCTCCAATATAGAAATCCCAAGTGAACTACAACATAGATGTCAACAGGTTTACTCAAGAAGTAAGAGCAAAGTTCAGAGTTTCCAAGGGAAATATGTTTAGGTCTGTTAAACCTGTAACTTCAGTAAAATACAATTTGGCTGGTTTGCTCTTTGCATTTCTCTACTGAGGAATTCAAACTCTAATGCTGGGTTCCTAATTGCTTGTTGCCAGGGTGGAAGTAAAAACTGATTGGTTGATATGCAACAAACAGACTTTTTTCCATGTTCAATAATTCAACTGAGTTTCTGTATTCGACAGCAGCCATACCTCCCAACCATCTAAAATAGCAAAGAGGGACACCCTTCAGCACTTAATATTTAGGCAGCCGAACAGAGGCATATCTACAAGAAATTGCACTCCTGGCATCCCGCCCAGCTCCCGGCAACCAATGACTGGTTGCCAGGAGCTGGGCGGGATGTCAGCCAGAGTGTCCCAGGTTGCTAAGAGCTGGGTGGGGAAATGTGTAAGGGTCATATACAGTACATATTCACGCCTGGCTCTTAGCAACCCAGAACGTTCTGACTGGTGTACCATCCATTAGACATCTTCCCGCTCGCTCTGGTTTCTAAGAGCCAGGTGGGGAGTTGTGCATGGCTCTTACACATCTCCCCACTTGCTTCTTAGCAACCTGGCACTCTCTGGCTGGCATCCCGCCCGGATGCTGGAGATCAGTGAAGTCACTGGTTGTCAGGGGCTGGGTAGGATGCCAGCTAAGAACCGGGCGTGGAGTTGTATATGGGAGCGGGACATGGAGAGAAAAGGTCAGATGTCTCCGTGGGTTGGCGAACTTTTGATGACCCATGGAGCAGCGCCCCCCCTCCTTCAAGTGGCACCCAGAGCATGTGCCATATATGCCATACCCTGGATATGCAACTGCAGCCGATACATTCTTGCCACCCCCCAGTCACACAGGCCATGAGAAATGAAAGCACAAAAATGGTCACTTAAACCCAGTGGGGCTTTATCCCCACTTTACATTTCCATGATATTAGTATTTAAAAATAACCAATACAATAATATAAGGGATGGATGAAACGTTTTGTGCAATCCTTATAACTTCATCAGTTAAATAATACATTTATTTTTACAGATCTATATACCAAAAGAGGACATTTGAGGAAGAATGAGAAAAAAGGGACGGTTTCTCCAACTAAGGGGTATCTGGGAAATATGCAGAAGCTACTGATCACCTCCTCAAATTGCCCAGGGTAGGTCGATGATACTGGTGACCCACATTGTGTGTGACAGATTCCTAGCCAAGTGACTGCCGAGTTCGATGACCTCAAACTTTTCAATGCCGTCACCTCTCTTGTAGCGATATGAAGTAGAATCATTAAAAAGAGAATCTGTCCTGCAGACTGGGTAATTAGCTGCTTCTAACAGCCCGATTCATGGGTCTGGCCCACCTCTGCAGCAGCACCAGGTGGCCTCTTGTGTGTGTAAGTCCATCTGTTTTCTCTTCACAGTTGGGTAGTCTCTATGCTACTGTCTTGTTGCAGGCGTTACCCATCGATACTTCTTTCTGCCTACCAATTATCGATGCCCCTGTTTTCCGAAACAAGGTGCATTGCAGCAGCTGTCGTCTTTATCTCATTTGTCAAAGCAAGGTGCCCTTATCTAATAAAGTGCAAATTGTGGTCACCCAACACAACTAGATGTCACCTTTCATCCTTATAGAACAGACAGAGCAGTGAAAGCCGACTGCTTATTAGTTGCTGTGGTTCTGCACTTCATGCTTTGCCGATTGCCTTTGCTGGTGTGCATTGAGTAGTAACCCAAAGCAACCGGATTTCACTGTATTGCAGTAGCATTAAAAAACAAATGCCGGTTTAATACAGCCAGTTACTGCACTTTACTGATAAGTCCAACACGTGTGATTTTATCATGCATGGTCAACAACTATTGTCTCTGTTTACTTCGGGACAAGATACTCGGAGTATTTACTCAATACTGCAAATAAATTATAAACACATACATGCATATAGCTGGGCAAAATGTAACATTCCGTATTATTTGTTTGTAACATTGTGTAGAATTATTTGAATTTTATCACATACGATGAAACAATGGGGTGATTGATTCTTAAAGTAGAACTCCGGGCAAATTAAATCTTAACCCTTGCAGTGAGGCTACCCCTGCATTGCAAGGGTTTAGGTGCTCATTTTGTCTAAGGATCTAAAATAACAAAGTTAGATTTATCCGAACTGCAATCCCGGCTTGCTCTTAAACTGGCCACTTCAGCCTAGCTCATCCTCCACTCCACCAGTCTAAGTTTGAGACCAGTTTGAGTCATCATATTCTATACAGTGTATAGGACGCGAGGACTGCGGGGTAGGACCCAGCCCAGATCGCGGTTCGGGTCAGTATAACTTTGTTATTTTAGCTCCCCAGATAAAACTGGCACTTAACCCTTGCAGTGCTGGGGTAGCCCCACTGCAAGGGTTAACATTTTATTTGCCCAGAGTTCTTTTTTTAAAAGAGAACTATGGCCCAACCTTTTTTTGCCATAGTTCTCTTTAGGGTCACAGGAGGACATATACATAGAGCCGCGCTGCAGCCGGGACGGATTCTGACAACATTGTGGGGGATCCATCCTGCCACCTGATTGACAGCTGGCTCTGCCTCTGTGCACGGAGATGATCAAAATGCTGCAAGCACTATTTTGATCGATCCGGACCTGACCCCAGGCACAATGTGCCTTGCGATTCTATGCAGGCGATTGCATTGCGGCCGGAGGGCGTGGCTACGGTGCCATTCACTTCGGTGCCATTCACTTCAATGGCCCGCCACTCCCCCTCCTGCCCGCTAAAAAGTGAGCCGGCCGCAATGCGAGGCAGTGCGTTCCGGCCAGAATTGGGCCGGAACGCACTGCAACTGGTGTGAACGTACCCTAAAGGGTCATTCCATCCAGTGATAACATTTTAAAACTTCATGTTGAGCTATGCGTTGGTTAGTTTTATCTCCTTGGAGACCTCCCATCGTGAGATCTCCCATCACAGTTTCTAACTTGTATTACCCAGGGGGGGTCCCGCTCTTTGGCCTCGTTCTCCTGCCGCATTCTGTAAAATATAATGTCAAAGAAAATCCCAACAGGGAAAGTGGGGAAAGTAATGGGCACAGTAGGTGGGCGGAGCTGGCAACTCAAGTGCGGTAATCTCACCATTGTAGTCCCAGGGACTTAAAAGAACCTTTTGGGAGCTCTGACCCTTACAAGCCAAAAGCAGACCTGTCGCACACCAAATGATCAGATTATTTTTTATCAGCTATTTTACTGGACATGGTTTTGATGGTATTAACATTTGCAGTGAAACACTGTTTCTGCAATCCGGCTGAATGCTGTGCAAACACTAAGCCGAAACAGAAAATGATCGATGTGATCAAAATCATTACTGAATTGTTTAAACGGACTGCCCGGCGTTCTTATGCAACTATTCCAGTCGACAAGGGAAACACTATTTCACATTGTTTTATTTTGTGAACTATTGGAATTAATTATCACTTTCCGCAGGTTGGTTTGGCAGCCACTTGCAAGGGAAGTACAGCTGAGGACAAAAACTATATTCAATAAGGCAAAGTGTATGGTGCCCAGAGTGGTGACCATGACTGACCAATCATATCACATTGTTTTGTAAGATGATAAAAGTTGGAATGTAATTTCTATGGGTTACCAAAATTTACACACAATCATGACTCTATGCGCTGCCTTATTAAGCAATCTTGAATGAGTCCAGAGCTTAATACAAGTGCAGCTTATACCTATGTACAGGTGTGCCAGGACCGGCACTCAACTATCCCAAGGGGCTTCAGAAGATTAGATAGATAGATAGATAGATAGATAGATAGATAGATATCATTAGATTTGGGCTAAGGTCTGTATTCATTCATAAACATAAAATAAAAAATTAAAACAAGACACAAATCTTAGAGTATTAAATCACAAATTGAAAACATAGAATATAGATAGCTGGATAGATAGATAGATCGATAGATAGATATGCAGGGAGTTATGCTGGAATATGTAGTACAACAGCTGCTGGACAATCAGAGCAGATAGAAAAGCTGGTAGATAGATAGATACAGAAGATAGATAATACTGATTATAATAATACTACGGATAATAGATAGATAGATAGATAGATAGATAGATAGATAGATAGATAGATAGATAGATAGATAGATAGATAGACAAATTACATATGCTGGAACATCTATTACAACGTCTGCCGGACAGTCAGGAATTTCCAATGTGATACCCAGGCAGACAGGGGGAAGGGGTTCTGATGGAACCACAACTGGTGGAAAGCTCTCAGTTGCCCAGACAGACAGATGGATAGACAGACATCCAGGTAGAGCAGTTTGCAGTACTTTTAAAGGGATATGTCAGCCACCTATAGCCGGTACCATGCATGCACACTTCTGGTGTATGACCCTGAGCATGTAAGATGCCATCCAGTGCTCTGCCCCCTGCCCCTCCATGTGGCACTGACACAGTAACTGCAGTCCACACACAGTCCTCACCTCCTCACTGTGTTGCTGCAGAGTGCTGCTATTGCTGCTGGTGGGAACAGAGGATCCTCAGTGAGCTTGCAGTAAAAAACCGTGGCAGCTTCTGAGCTTCCCTTCCACCGTCCTCAGATTTCAGCCCCCAGCCTGTTACGCCGATGCCACCCATCCTCTTGGTCCTTGTCTAATTTGCTGGGAGTAGCGTACCCCCCCATCGAAGAGTGCCAGGGAGACCCTGGGTATAGCTGCTGCTTCCTGTGCAGATGGCAGAGTGACTTATGAAGAGGGAAAAGCCAGTGACTGAGCAGAGAGGGGAGGGCTATGGGATGAGGGGGGGCAGTAGACAGATGCAGGGCAGTGGCAGCAGCTATCTCACTGCAGTCCTGCTGAAATGGATGTGTGCCTCTTAGCAGGGCACTGAGATATTCCAGAGCTGGGAGCAGCTCACTGAGGAGGAGGGAGGAGAAGAGGGGAGAAGGAGGGAGGACAGGGGGAAAGACACATCAGGGAGGGGAAAAAAAAAGGGAGATACAGAGAGAGAGGAGGAGAGAAGTGAGTAACACAAGAGCAAGAATTGTTACAGACACTGTTGCATGGTCCCTTTTTGCTACATCTATGAACATTGTTTATCATCTGCCTACCAGACCCATCCTGCTATCCCATTCATCTATTCACATACACCAGTATGTATTTCCATGCATGGCCAGCATATCAATGACACATGGTGACATGCCGAGATAGCAGAAGGTCCCCATTGTGAAATAACACCTTCTGTGATGTTCTCCGTCGCTCTACGCTCATGCATGTCCTCCTATCATAGTACCCCCAGGACAATGCATGTGTCTAAGAGGGTACCCACAGGGGTTTACCTGAACTCTTCTGGCCGCATCTCAGCCATTACTACCCTGTTCCCTCTGGCTGTGCTATCACTGGCACCTTTCCTGGGGTTTGATCTAGGGATGCACCAATACCGTTTTTTTGGTATCGAGTACAAGTACCGATATTTTTTTTCCGGTACTCGCCGATACCGAATACTAATTCCGGAAGTCCCATTAAGGAAGCCAGGCGGTGTGTAATGACTCGCCGCCTGGCTTCCTGATTAGCAGGGAAGCCGTCTCCATGCTCCCTCGTCACCTGGTGACGAGGGAGCATGGAGCCGGCTTTCTGACCAATCAGCAAGCCGGGCAGCGCTGCCCGGCTTCCTGCTTGGTTGTGAAGCTGGCCAATCAGGAAGCCAGGCAATGCATCATTACACAGCACCCGGCTTCCTGATTGGCCAGAAAGCCGGCTCCATGCTCCCTCGTCACCTGGAGACGGCTTCCCTGCTTATCAGGAAGCCAGGCGGCAAGTCATTACACACCTCCTGGCTTCCTTAATGCGACTTCCGGAATCAGTATTCGTATCGGCGAGTACTGAAAAAAAATATATCGGGGTAACAGGCTGGGGGCTGAAATCTGAGGACGGTGGAAGGGAAGCTCAGAAGCTGCCACGGTTTTTTACTGCAAGCTCACTGAGGATCCTCTGTTCCCACCAGCAGCAATAGCAGCACTCTGCAGCAACACAGTGAGGAGGTGAGGACTGTGTGTGGACTGCAGTTACTGTGTCAGTGTCACAGGGAGGGACAGGGGGCAGAGCACTGGATGGCATCTTATATGCTCAGGGTCATACACCAGAGAAGTGTGTCTGCATGGTACCAGCTATAAGTGACGAGGGAGCATGGAGACGGTTTCTCGGCCAATCAGGAAGCCGGGCAGCATGTAAGGCTTGGCTGCCCGGCTTCATGATACCGGAAATATCGGGCTAGGCATCGGAGCACTTGGACGAGTACAAGTACAGGTACTTGGACGAGTACAAATACTCAGCATTGGCACCGATACCGTTACTAGTATCGGTGCATCCCTGGTTTGATCTGTACCCCTGGACTCTGCTCAATGCTATACGACTTAAAATGTATTTCCACTTTTGCAGTCAAATTTGAGAAAACCCACCACTCTGTGTTTGTTATGTGTTCCCATTTACACAGCATACCGAAAAATGATGATAAAAAGATGTCTTACCTCTAGATGTGTCTGAGTAGTGGCCACTGGCCTGTGCAAGCTTCTCTCTCTGTTTCCACTTGATGGGAAACTTTGTCTGTCCCCATAGAAAGACTAGGGACAGACTGAGTTTCCCTCCATTACATACAATGCTTCTAGATATTTAACCTTTTGTTAGTTCAAATCTAATTTACAGCTGATTATTTTTTATTATTAGTAGTATTTTATATAGTGTTGACAATATACATTACAGTGCACATTCATATCAGTCCCTGCCCCCAAGGAGCTTACAATCTAAGGTCCCTATCTCACATGCATACATACAGGGACAATTTACCTTTCAGCATGTCTTTGGAGTGTGGGAGGAAACCGGAGTACCCAGAGGAAACCCATGCAAGCACAGGGAGGACATGCAAACTCCTTGCAGATAGTGTCCTGACTGGGTTTTGAACTGGGGACCCCCCAATGCTGCAAGGCGAACCACTACACCACTGTGCTGGCCCTATAGATAATACAATCTGACAGCACAGTATATACAGGGCCCACTCCTCCAGACTGACACCCACCCATCAAGGCATTCTAATATTTGCATTACTGATCCCAGGGGCCAGCCCACTGCTTGCATCATGGCTAAGGGCTCTTGAGAGGTGTGCTGTAGCAGGGTGCTATGATGTTTTCAGGAAGCTATGTATGGCCCCTCCCACCAGCCATGATCTGCCTGCATTTCGTAGGGAAAGGCAGACACCCAGTGATGTCATCACTACATATAAAATAAGCTTTGCAATGAAATTGGAAAGGTTTTATTTATAAATTGCATTACCACGTTGATGAAGGAGGAACCAAAATATAAGCAGAATAAATGTCAGCTTGAAAGAATACCTTGTGATACTGCCAGGAAAGTCCCAATTCTCCACCACTGTTACCATGTCACATCCACCTAACACACTGCACAGACATGGGCCGCCCTTGCCTCTTGCCCTGGTATTAGAAGCCGGGCATGAGCAATAATGTTAAGTCGGCATTGAAGCGAATGCTTCTAGACAGGAACTGGCTGAAACAGGCTGGAGGAGATCAGCGGCACTGGAATACAAAAAAAAAAATAGGTTAAAACAAGTATTTCATCGCAATTGTTAATAATACACAATGCTTTTATAAACTAAAGGTCATCCACTTTAGAGACCCCGGTGACAGGGACAGCAGAGGATTCTTTAAAATGAAGCTTTTACCGTGTGTGCACAAAAAACATTCAGGAGAATTTATCAAAACTGGAACAGACAGAATCTGGAGCAGCTGTGCATGGCAACCAATCAGCTACTCTCTTTCATCTGCAAAGCTTAACTGTACAAACTGAAGAGAGATGCTGATTGGTTACTATAAGTGACTGCACCAGACTCTGTCTGCTCCAGTTTTGATAAATGTCATCCGTTATGTTTAATTTGTAACAAAATAGTAATAGTGAGATACAGATAATATAGTATACCTGTTGGGATCAGCCCAAGTCTTGAAAAAACAAATGAGTTCCTCTGGCAAAGCTGACAACAGTGATAATTAGTTGTCAGTGTGTATATCTCACAGCAATTTTCAGGGGAGAGGGAAGAAGGGAGTTGTTTTATTTATGGCATCCCCGCCATCCCTGTGTCATGTCTGTTTCTTCTGGGGCTGATGATCATATACTTGCTGTATGCACAGCGCCATCTAGTGGCTGAAGGGAAGAAGTGCACGTTCTTATAGGATTGGATGCAGGGGAAGCTGGGTTTTGTACAGTATATCTCTGTATAACTCACACCTGTCTGCAAAGCAATAATAATAAAAATAATAATAATAATAATTATTTAATACTACTAATACTACTACAAATAATAATAATGTTGTTGTTATTATTATTATTAATAATAATAACAACAACATTATTATTATTTGTAGTAGTAGTATTAAATAATAATAACAACAACAATAATAATATTACTTATAATATTGTTGTTGTTGTTGTTGTTGTTGTTGTTGTTGTTGTTATTATAATTATTATTATTACGATTATTATTACACTTCTCTCCCCATGCCTTCATTCTTAAACTGTATGTAATCCCTAACAATGGACTTTTCTTATATTTTTTGTTAAACAATTCAGAGTTGTCCTGTGCTCTCTGCCTGTGTTATCTCAAAGAGGCAACTTAGAATAAGGGTCTTTAACCTTGGTTAGCTCCAGCTGTGGTGAAACGTCAAATCCCACCATGCCTCTGCCTCTGTCAGTGTCATGCAATGCATAGGACTTGTCATTTTCCCACAACTGGAGTGCCAAGGTTGCCTACCCCTGGTTCAGAACCTCCCGACCTTGAGACAGCAGGGAGTAGAGGGGCAGCAGGGGCGTGGAATTCCTATCTCCCGATGTCCAGGACCGGGTGGGTAGTTGTTTTCTACATTTAGCCCTGCTTTGGGCAAACAAACAGCCTTGAGTGGGAGTGGCTGGGTAGTTTAGCAAAAGACACTGGGCAGGGGCTGACACCACTCAGTTTACAGAAATGCTGTGTGTTGTCAACCCACAATGGGAAATGAAAAGCTGGGTGTATTTTTGGCAGAAAAAACGGTATTTTGTCTGAGGGCGAGGGGATTCAAATATAGGAAATGTGCATGTACCGCAGGGATGTGCTGTATCTGTGTTTTTTTGCCTTGACTTACGTTTTACATACATAGTTTGTATACAGTGCTTGTTGTTTCTTACTTCCTTCTCAATACATCCCAAAACCTTCAGGACCCTTAACCTAATAATGCCACTTTACCAATACGCATCACTATTCTTCTCCTGCCAGCAAAGCCCATTAGGAATCTGAATACAGCTGCCTTTACAGTTGCTCACATTGTGGTTGTTTCCTTCCCCGTTCAGTGATGTACCTTGTGCTGTTCTTTTCGGTGTTTATTCGCCTTAGAGCAAGCTTGCCCTTTTAAATACTGAGAGCCATCATTGATTTGGAAGGTCCCTGGCTGCTGTAGTTGCCCCGGGCCGTGCAGAGCGGTCGTGCGACCCTACTTGCTCCCTCACTGTCTTTGCCTGCTTGCCAACGTCTGATCTTCTTGTCCAGCTGTCATTCCCATTCATAGCACCGTAGGGTCTGTCTATTGGCCTTCGCTCGAAATGCGTTGAAGACATAAAGACGTTCCTAGGGAAATTCCTGCCCAGCTTGAAGCGTCGTTTCATCTGCCCATCCGTGATTGCCATTGCAGGTTTACTTATGTATGTGCAAATGAACCTGCAAATAAAATTTGATGTTTTCAATGTATTTTTTGATGTATGAATAAAATTTGATGTATTTTCTTACCTGCTGTGTAATGTAATGGGTGCATTACCTATATATATACCTGCAGGTGGGCCCTCTAGTGGTTTTTCTCTGTATAGCAGGCTGTGCAGTCCCCATCTCGCAGAACACTACTGTAAGAAAAGCAATTACAGAATAAGCCAACTTGAGAGTGTGTTTGTTCTTTCAATGAAAACAGATTGACAATTCCTAAAGGATGGTGTTGTGAGTGTTTTTATGCAGCATTGACATGCTGTATGATTCATTCCTATGATAAAGGGGACCTGTGAGGGCAAAAATAGGAAAGCTGTCAGGCGCAGCTTGGGTGTTAGAGTGGATCTAGCATCAGATATGCTTTTTATACTTTTTAAGTACATTCATTCTAAGTAATGTGTATTTGTAACACTTCCAGATATTTATTACCTCTCACAGAGATAACAGTACCCGCCCTGACAATGCCTTTCTCTGCTTCTTTGTTCTGACATCATCCAGGGTCAGTACCCTACTTCCGGGAATGGGATTCTGGCTTAGAGATGACACAATCATGTAAAACCTGGTGTTCACAAATGTCTGATACAGATCGGACCCTGGTGCAGCCTCTCACCTTGTGACTGGCTACAAAGGTAAAGTGTACAGTGTGAATGATCCCTGCCGGGAGAGGAGACACTTCCTCTTGCTTGCAGCAGACTGATAATATAATCAAAGCCTAGGTAAAGCCCCTAGAATGAGAGCTTTAGAGCTGAACTCCAGGCAGTGGCGTCACAAGGGGGTTGCGGCCCGCACCGGGGTGCCACCATTGGAGGGGTGACACCAAAATGACTGACAGTAATTTTGGTGTCACCCCCTATGAAAAGTCGGGCACTCGGTCACGGACCGAGAGTCCGACAGTGTCAGGAGAGAGGAGGGGACCCGCCGGGTGAAAGTCTCCTCCTCTCTCTGCCGGCGTCCATCACCACGTCACGGCGAAGTGTCACCTAGTCTCCGCCCGGGGTGACACCCAGCCTCGGGACGCCCCTGACTCTAGGTATAAATTATTATGTATGCTTACATTGGTCCACCCTGGCCAAGTATGCACATGTCATACCAGAGTGGCCCACAGTCATCCTGTAAAGCATTATATCAGCCGGAGCTACTACAGTGCTGGCCGCAATCTTCTGGGTCCTGGTACGCCCTTTGCTGAGCAGCTTTTTCTCTGCTGTGAAAACTCAGGGCGTTGCTCGCTTGGCACAGCGGCCATTCAGAGAATGCCTACTAATTTTAGCAATGAATACAAGGCGGTCCTCTGTGTTTTCAGAGCAGAGGGGAAGCCGCTCAGCACAGCACGATACAGGACCCAGAAGATCCCTGTAAAGCACTGTGTCAGCTCCAGCTACTGCAGTACTTTACAGGATCACTGTGGGCCGATCAGGAAGTGCATAGGCATACTTAAGCCAATAGAAACCGCAAGGGATTCCTCTATCCACGCTCGTAAGCTGTTTCTATTGGTGGAACACATTTTTAAACATTCATTCACAGCTGTGGATTTGTGCTGTGAGCATCTGTGAATCCTTGTGGCAGGTGGTTCCAGACAGATGTGGTTGCTCAGCCTGTAGAAAGCAATTACATGCTGACAGCAGCCGCAGCTGTCCACTTGTGTTTGCATGCAGTCACACATGGTGCGATCACCTGCTGTTAGAGACCGATTCACACCCCTGGACCCAAACTGATTGGGTCCAGGGGGGATTATCTGTCTCTAACTGCAGGTAATCACTCCAATGTACAATTACACCAGAAACACGGCTGGACAGCTACTGCTGCCATCAGGCTGTCATTGCTTTGTATAGGCTTAGCGACCATAGCTGTCCGCCCGTGTTCGGATGTAAGCTCTCAGGGGCAGGGCCCTCCTTACCATCTTGTCTTGAAGTGTATTGTGATTGTAATGTCTTCCTTATATTGTAAAGTGCTGCGCAAACTGTTGGCTCTATATAATTCCTGTCTAATAATGTAGTCAAATGGAGCGATTACCTGCAGTTAGAGACAGATGATCACCCCTTGATGCAAATTGATTGGGTCCAGGGGGGTTCATCTGTCTTTAACCGCAGGTAATCACTCCAATGTGACATTACACCTGAACATGGATGGACAGCTGCTGTTGCTGTCAGGCTGTCAATGCTTTGTATAGGCTTAGCAACCGTATATGTCCACCTGTGTTCAGATGTAGTCACACATGGAGCGATTACCTGCCGTTAGAAACAGATGATTGCCCCTGGATGTAAGCTGCTTGGGTCCAGAGGGGGTCCAGAGGGGGTACTCTGTCTCTCACCGTGTGTAATCCCTCCATGTGCATACACCCCCGAACACAGGCGTACAGCTGCATCTGCTGTCAGCCTGTCATTGCTTTGTATAGGCTGAGCAACCATAGCTGACCTGAACCACCTGTGATTCTTGCCACCGGAATCTGTAGCCAGACCTAAAAAGCCTTGTGTGAATGAGGCCTTATGGCTGGTTGCTTATTGCAAGAAATGTCTAACTTTTTTCCAGACTTTCTGTATGTAAGAGGCAGCAAGAAACCCCTGGTGAATTTTTTTTCTATGAACATATCTCCTGCATCTCAGTGGGGATTCCCAGACCACCAGATGATTGGCAGAATAAGGTTTGTTGGACTGGTCCGCTGCAGCAGAGTCTAGGTAAAAAACACAAGCCCTGAGCAGGTACGTTCTGCTCCCTTTATGCATCTCTTGGACTCATGAAGTGTACCTTTAATTAACCTCCAGAAGATACCGGAGAACAAAGTGGTGCCAGCGGTCCCATTATAAGCTTCAGCAGATGTGTATTAAACCATCATTTTAGCCCTACCTGGTGTGCTCAATGTCCATGCTTGACAAAAAATGTGCTTTATAGGAATAATAAGCTTCCTGGCAGCCTAGTATTTGTTCTCTTACAGATTATTACAGCACGCTCTGAAGTTCTTGTGTTATCTAAGTGACAGTCCGCGTCACCCAGAGGACGCACAGGGGTCCGCTGTGCACACTCTCTGCTATCTCCGCGATAACTCTCTGTTTGTATAAACAGCCATGCCAATTTCAATATTTAAGCAAGTGAATAAAGTCACCTTCTTAAATGTAAATCCAGCTAATCCTTTTGTTAAAGGAGAACTATGTGGTTAAGGCTTTTCCCCATAGTTCTCCTTAGGGTAACGGGAGGACACAAACTAGCGTCCTCCCGTCACCCTAAGCTCAGTATACCGCAAGCTACTGCTCGTGGTATACTGAGACGCCACGGTATACTGAGACGCTGCAGCTGAAGCGGATCCCGACAATTATGTAGACATCATTACAGCTTTTGAATTCAAGGGATATTATGTTGCATGCTCAGTGAATGCACATCACCGGGACAACGATTTTAAATTCAAGGTGACGATGGTTCGGGTTTCAGATTCGGACGAAATCCAAATTTCGTTAGTTTTTGATGAGTTTACGAATATTCGTTGCGAGTAAAACAGAAAACCATATACAGATATTAATACTAAAGCTGAATCTCCTAGACCCCAATGGCATTCGGGATCCGAATTTCCGAATTGCATTCTTCTTAGTTAGAGTGGTTAGGGTCTGGAACTCGCTGCCACAAGCAGTGGTATCAGCTGAGAGTGTTGAATCATTCAAAAGGCATTTGGACAACTTCCTCAGAGACCGTAACATACAGGGGTACAGGCAGTGGCGTCCCAAGGGTGGGTGTCAACCGGGGGCGGGGACCGGGTAACACCCCGCAGTGACGTCATCGCGCATGCGCAGTGGTCTTTTTGACGTCTGCCGACGGCCATCTTGGTGATGGACGCCAGGCAGAGAGAGGAGGGGACGTTCACCCGGCGGGATAAGGTATGCCGCCGGGTCCCCTCCTCTCTGCTGACAGTGTCGGGCTCTCGGTCGGACATTTCATAAGGGGTGACACCAATATGACTGTCAGTCATTTTGGTATCACTCCTCCAATGGTGGCACCCGGGTGCGGGCCGCACCCCCCGCACTCCCCTTGTGACGCCACTGGGTACAGGTACCCTTAAAAACAAGATGGCATTCGTGATCCGAATCTCTGAATTGCATTCGGGAGATCCCAAATGCCATTCGAGTCTGGGAGCCTCGGCTTTAGTATTATATGTATATACTGTATATGGCTCCCATGTTGCCGTAACGAAAATTTGTGTTCAGACCCATTCGGATGCATTAAACCGAAAAACACATCTGAGTGACAGTTGTGATTCTGCTGGGGTTTCTGACATCACATACAAGATGGTGGCACCCAGCAGTAGTCTTATGGCTTCTACATGTCTATACAAGAGATTTTTACAGGTAAATAACATGCCTAAAATATGTTAAAGTGATATTAAAGGTTCGGGCTTTTTTTATTTTATCTTTACAACTAGGAGGACCACCTTCCTATAAAACTGCTGTTCTTCTCCTTAAAAAGTTTTCTCTTCCTCATTTTTTAGTGGGTCCCCGCAGTCCCTCCCCCCGGCCCTCTGCACAGGTGCCTCCATCAGCTACGCAGCTGCTATGGAGGCGCCCGTGTGTTCTCATGCACGCAGTGGCTGTGTGCTTCTATAGACACATCAGTATCCTCCCCCAGAACAAGGAAAAACAGGAACGGAGAATTGCTTTTGGACCGGCGGTGGTGACAAGTGGTGGTGACAGGTATGTGTGGGGGGACAGGGGAAAGGCAAAAGTACTGGGCAGTTTTTACCTTAATGCGCAGAATGCATTAAAGTAAAAAAAACAAAAAACCCAGCCTTTACTGATACTTTAAATGTACATATATTCTTATGGGAAGATTGTTGAAATAAATGGTCTGACAGGGTCTCTTAACTATTTTTATTCTTTTTTTTAATTTAAAAAAATATTTTTTTTAATTAAAAAAATATTTTTTTTAATTAAAAAGATAAGTAAAAAGACTGTATAGTTACATAAAGTAAGGAATTGTTATATCCCCAATTTCCTATACGGATGAATTGGAGACTCTAGCATTTTCTCTTGGAAGTGGTAATGATGGGGGAACAACAATCCAACCAAGAATGCTCATCAGTAAGGAGTCTTCTGCTATCCATAATTTGTTACCTGATCCCATCAGAATCTGTCAAACTGGGAAACTGTCATCTCATGCCTATAGGTACCTCTGGTCTCCATTATCTGAGCCAGGAAGTATAAAAACAATACTATGCCCCCATTATTCTCTGTACAGCACATCACTTCTAACAAGAGTATGTCGAGTTACCGACGCTGGTCCTTCATTGGAGTGATGAGTGCAGCTGCGTGACCCTCTTATTAACTGAGGCTGCAGAATACTCATTATTACCTGGTGAAGATGAGCACATTAGTAGTCTCCAATTATCATCTGGAAGTGAAGAGGGCCTATCAGTGACCAATTATTATATAGGAGAGACAAGAGCATCAAGTGCCTCTGGTCATACATTTTCAAGTTATAAGAATAATATTAGATTCCATTTATTAAGTAGAGTGAACAGTGAGTATTACAATCAGATTATGATATGGAAGAGCGGGGCCTGCCTCTGGTTGTTCATTTCAAAGAGGGGGACGCACAATATCCGGCTGCATTTATTAAATGGACGTGAATGGTGCGTGTCAGTGTCTATTATATGGAAAAGCAGTAGCTACCCCTGGTTATTAGTTTTCAAGTGATATCAACCATATCACCATATCAGCTTCAGTTTAATCATGGGAGAAGAAGAGTGCAAATCACATCACCTTATTAACTAAGTTTCATGAGGGGAGCTATTAGGCCTTGCTTGGGCTATTATAGGGAATGTATAGTAAAATATAAAAATAAATATATATATAACAAATTAAAAATGTAATTCATCTTTCCATGGAGCACAAGCATCATCGTTAGGTCTGGTAGAAATGTTAATGGGGACCCTTTTTGACAAAGGACTTGTCAAAACTAACTCTTGTCTTTTGTACCCCTTTCTCATTCACAAGGGGGAGGGGGGCAGAATCTGGGTGCCCCCTTTATGAAAGGGAATACCCAAATTCAAATAAGCCCCCCTGCCCACAGACTCCTACAATCACCAGGCTAGGGTTTGAGAAAGAGGCCCTTGTCCTCATCGAAAAAGCACCCTCCCAATGTAAGAGGGCATGTGGCTTGATATGGTCCGGGGGGAGGGGCGCTCGCTCGTCATCGTCCCCCTTTTCTGCCCTGCCAGGTCAGAGCAAGGATTAAGGGTCTGGTATGGAATTTTAGGGGAACCCCACACATTTTTTTTTTACATTGGGGGTCCCCCCTAACATTCCTACCAGATCTAAAGGTTCTGGTATGATGTGGGAGGGGAAACTCACGCTGTTTTTTCTATTTTTTAACAACTTTCAGGGATTTGAACGTTCGGCTACATCCTTCGGCTCTTTAGTGAATTACTCCCATAGTTTCCCAAACAACTATAAATTATCTCTGTTCAGTTTGTCTGCTTTCCCTATGCTTTACCTACAGCAGCTCCCAATACAGTGACACTATGGCTGCTCTGTGCCCTCATTTATCTGTCTTGTGCAAAAGTCCCTTATAGGCCCTTCTAAAGCTGCTCATACACAGGGCCGGATTTCCCACAAGGCCAACCAAGGCCCGGCCTTGGGGCAGCAGGAAGTTTAGGGATGGGCAGGGGTGTGGAATTTCTATCTTCCGATGCCCGGGACATGCAGTTCCATGGGCCGGGCGGGTAGTTGTTTTCTACATTTAGCGCTGCTTTGGGCAAGCAGAGCTAAATGCACAGCGGGGAAGCAGCCGATTGTTTTGTACAAGTGATCTCAGTGATTTCATCAAGATCTCTTGTATGCAGCCTGCAGGTCTGCCATTTTCCATGGGGGGTTGGTGGGTAGGGGGGCGCATTGAGGAACCTTGCCTTGGGGCAGCAGAGAGAGTAAATCCGGCCCTGCTCATACACTAAAAGTGGTGTTGGATGTGGGGAAAAAAACACTCAAATCAAGTGTCTCGATTCGGGGGAATCAAGTGGGTTTTTTTCGGTTCGGTTCCACCCCCTCACTCCCTCACCCATTGGGCTATTGTATTTTGATATTGATGGGGACATGGCTGTCAGCTAATTGGCTGCAGTCACTGGTAGGCCGAGCATTACAGCGAGTCAGCTGAAATTTTAGCTTTTTCTGGCCGCCCTAAGCCCTAGTTTGAAAGCCTTGCTGTGCAATATGGTTTTAAAAAGTTCCTCTAGGTGAATCAACACATAAATTCACCGGAGTCGAAAATCTCAAACTCACAGGATTTACCTTGCACCTATGTTGGCAGTGAACCCTATCTCTGTTTATGAACAGCAGAGCCACTTTTCCATCCAGTAGCACAGCACTAGAGAGCTTTGTCTGGTGGTCCCCTCTGCCTCAGCACATTATGTTAGTACTAAAAGGTACTAGTTTCAGCTATTGGTACCAAGTTATAGTCCTCGGAGAAGCTCAATCAGTTAAACGTGTCACTGTCATTAATATGCTCCACTCCTGCGTGAAACGGATCCATTAAGCATGTTATAACCATTAATACACTCCATTCCTCTGAGAGAGCAATCCATTAAGCATGCCACTATCATTAATATTCTGTGGTCCTGGGGGGAACACATTTGTTAAATATGTTTCTTCCATTAGCGCAATGTGTATATTGAACACTACCCCATTAGTGAACGGTCTGCACATCATACTGGCATATAGATGCCAACTCTCTGTCCTGGTTTTCAAAGATAACCAACGATGCAGTGAAAGCCTTTTTTGGGGGTTTTTTGCACATGAACACTGAATTCTTATCATTTATGAATTATACTTAGAATTTTTAGGTTATTATGCACTGTGCAGCAGTATTTAAAGCCAAAGTCTAGGTTGTGCAGCAATATTTTTAAAAAATGAGGGGGGACTATTTAATTATTTTGACCCTTTTTGACCTTATCTGGTTTCTTGTCTCAGGTCAGTGACTCACAAGATATTGATGCCACTGTGCAGTTTAAGATGTCGCTTTGTGCAAAAGACATACCTCCTGAGATCCAGTCTGTATTTATTTATTATTATTTATTATAGGTATTTATATAGCGCCGACATGTTCTATAAATAGTGCACATTCACATCAGTCCTTTCCCTCAAGGAGCTTACATTCTTAGGTCTCAATTTAGACAGGAGCCAATTAACCAACCAGCATGTCTTTGAAGTGTGGGAGGAAACCGGAATACCTGGAGGAAACCCATGCAACTTGCTGACTTGGCAAGATCCATAGGCAGAGTCAATCCACCAAAAAGAGTAAGAAGTAGAATCCAATGTGATTTATTTCAGCCTGATGCTTTTCTTTTACGGTAAAAAGACATTGCTTTCCTAGATCTTCCTTATTCTATATGGATATACAGTAGAGCTCATAGATACAGTATAGAGAAAGGGAGTGTTTAGCTAAGGGCTCGTCCAACTACAGCAAAACAGAGGTACAGTGGCACCTACGGAACACTAATACAGAATAAAATAAACCATCTGCTGTGACAGCACAGACACCGGGTTAGTATGACAGGCAGGCGACTTAATGTCAGAAAGCCAGAGCCAGGATTCACGGTCAGTGGTTTGCGCATGCGTGTGCACCTGGTGTAGCCCATAAAGCTGTACCAGGTGTGGCGCCTCTGCGTGGAGGTGCGCGCGTTTGTGAGTGTGTGCGCACGGGCATGCGCTGACGTGTCAGATGAATGTTTGGCACCCTTTGGGCTATAAAGGCTGTGACCACCAATCCTCCTATGCTATCAGATTTGTCAGCTTCCCTGTATATCTGTGTTTCTTGCTTCCTGATCTGATTACTCGTTATTGACCCGGCTTGGCCTGACCTCCTACTTTCTCCTGTATCCTGAGCCCTGGCTTGCTCCTGACTACGACCCTGCCTCATCCCTTGTACTGCGTTGTCTGCATGTTGATGACCTCGGCCTGTTCCAGACAATTCTTCTGCCTTGTGTCTTGGTGCCTTGTTATCTGCTTATTGTTTCTTCAGTTCACCTGATCTGGGACCATTGAAGATCCATCCTGCTGTGCGTTCTCCCGCACTCACTACCTATCTGGATCTACACTTATCACAGTATTCCACAACTCAGCGGATTCATCATCCATTGGCAAACTTGCCCCCAATCCAGGTGCTCTGGGACTAGAGCTGTGAGAGAGGCTGACCTTGTCACCTCAGACTCCTCAAAGGTACGTGACACTTACATTTTATTTTAGAGGGAAGTCAGCAATGGCAGTCTTCATATTTCTTTTAGTAAAGATTTCCTTTGAAATGCAAACAGTGTCTAGATGCCATTTTTAATTAACTTGTCATAATTCCACGCATTGTAGCTTTTTTTCTGAGACAGTTTTATGTGCATTGTTTATATGCTTGACTAAGCAGCATCTGGGAACCATTTTAAAAATGGGCAACTATGCAGGTGTAGGGGCTTATAGATTAATATGCTGGGGCAGATATGAATGCAGAAGCTGGTATAATATATGATACTTATTGTTCTTTAGAATTTCAGCCTTTTGAGTCTGTACCAGCCCTGGACTAGTCCCTCAATAGCCCATGACAGTCACATATCATTCCTAGGTAGGTATGCAACTGCAACCCAAAATAAATGCAAACTTCAAATATTTGTATTTAGCACTTTTAATTGATACAAGGTGTAGAAAACTGTGTGATCAGGAACACTGTGTAGTCATAGAAAAGGGAATACTAAAAAAAGAGACAAGGGGACACTTCTTTGAAATCCAGGCCTGGGAGCAACAATGGTCAGCAGGAAAGTGAATCTAGGCACACCCAGACAGCTAGCATGTTCAGATAGAGGCCACAATGGCAGCCCCCATATTTTTCCTGTAACAGATGTACTTAAAATTGCAACTGAAGCCAAGGGATAGAACGCCTGTCAAGCTTTTATTGTTGTCTGTGCCCCCATTAGTGAGATTCACCCTCTCTATGCTGCTGAAAGTTATTGCTGATAGTGAACATGAACACATTTTGTGTTGTCTTCAGGAAAGGAATGGGAAATATTACAACGGGGACACTAGTTCTTGTCACCCTGCTGACTCCCCGGGATTTCCCTTCTGAATAGATTTCCTCTCGTGTCCTGTTGGGTCTATCAGACAAAAAGTATAGGGAAATCTCTCTAATGGGACACAGATGGCAAAAAAAAAGCTGACAGGGGTTATTGCTCTCCTTACTCTATCCAAAACTAAGAAAAAAAAAGTTTTGGCTTCAGTTCTACTTTAAGTAAGATAAAGAAGCATACCGAGATATTATAGAATGACCACGTTGCATGTAATCCTGGAGAAGCTCACCGCTGCTCTTCACATTGTTCCAGCACCCCAGCCTTTGCCAGAATCTAGAATTCAACACTTCCAGAAGTGTTAAATGTCTATGCCCCCTGCGGTATGCAGTGGTTCATTTCTCCGATAGATCACTACAGGACACTGCCATGATGTCGGGGTCGGAGGATGGAACCACGATGCTCGGTGGGAGATACAAGCATCCGACACTCCTGGAAGTGTCAGATTGTGAAGATTCTGTTGGAGACTGTGGCACTGGAATGGAGGGAGTGTAGGAAGCATGAGCCTCCTGAGAGGTGAGTATGAGGCTAAGTTCACACCTAAGCGAATGAGCTGTTTTTGTGCGGTTGTCGTGCGTTTCTGTTCGCATGATTTCGCTTTGAAAACCGTGCGGTTTTCAATGCATAGAGATGTCTACAGAACCTAAACTGTGCGACAACCGCCCGAAAATCACTTTTTTGTGCGGCAGGTGATTTCTACCACGCGACAAATCACAAAGGTCTGAACAGCTTCCATAGACTTGCATGCAAATCTCTGTTTCGTGCGATATCGCGCAGCTAAATCAGCGCGATAAATCGCCTAGGTGTGAACCTAGCCTAATAGCTCTTCTGTTGCATGAAATTTGGATATTTTTAGGCTAATGGCAGGGCCACTTTAACTCAATCTCATTATAAAGTCTTTTTATTTTGCCTGCAAATTCCCTTTAATCAGATGCCTAGTATGCACATTTGCTGAAACCAATTTGACAATAAAATGAACTGAAAAGTTTAGCTTTCCCATCCTGTAGAAGCCTAGACTTATTGATATATTGTACTTCTGATCAATGTCTCCCACCTCGCTCAGGAACAACGTTTGTCTGGAAAAACACAATCAAAGATTTAGAGGAAACAGGCAACATACTAGAGTGCATGAGAGGAAGTGGCTTCTAAGCCATTATCTATGGCGGTGCATGGTGGCTCTGGCTCTGTCCAGTGTCCCGTCCAGCTCACTGATGTCACCGGTTGCCAGGAGCTGGGCGGGAGGCTAGCCAGAGTGTGCCACCCAGCACCTGGTGACCAGTGGTGACTAGCTCTTAACATCCTGGGAAGCTCTGGCTGGAAAGAGGGCAGCAGGGCATTGGTAAATACAGACTGACAGTGAAGGGTTCTAGCCAGGTCTGCAATTTTTTCTAATATAGCCTCTATAGATTTGGTGGGAGTCCGCCACAGGGCTTTGGTTTTGAATAGACTCAGTGTAAGGTTGAGAGGTTATAATAATCAGGCTGCCTGTATACAATGGTACAGTGTGTGTAGAGGACACACAGCAGTGGGGGGAGAGGAGGAAAGGCTGTTGCAATCACCGTGATTTCATCCATATGAATCAGCATGAACACAAACGGCGACTCTTCTACAGGCTGTCCTGACTGCCTCTGACCACCATGCACAGTGATCACTCTACACGTCCCTCCTCTCACAGAGCTACATTGTTACCCGGCCTGCCTTTACCTATTAACAGCGTACTAGACAGAAATGTGTGGCTGCTCAGAAGAAAAGATTCTGAGTTCTTAAAAGGATCATATTTAGCTGCATATACACTGAGTGGCCAGATTATTATGACCACCCCATCAGTACTTCGTTGGGCCACGAGATGACTTTGTTGGGCCGCCTCGTGACTCCACGAGATGTTGAAAGGTGATGCGAGGAATCTGACACTGCACTGTTGCCCTTCTGTTGTCTTGTACCAGTCTTGCCACTCTCCATTCTGCCCTAACATTGACTAGTCACTGACGGCCACAATTCGCACATTCAGACCCAGATTTTCGGCTGACAGTCCAGTCTTTAAACACTTTAACAGCAGCTGCTCTTGAACATTTAACAAATTCTGCTGTTTTGCTGATACTCGCTTCATGGCTCTGAGCACCAACAATCATCCCACGTTCAAAGTCTGTTAAATCGCGTTGTTTACCCGTATCTTCAGAAAAAAAATCACTTCTACTGTCGTGGTAAACAACCTGCTTCCCTATTTATAATGGTCTGGCCCTCTAGCAACTTATAGCTAATTTTAGCTAATTTGCCTACAAACGTCTGCTGGTCATAATAATCTGGCCACTCAGTGTACACCGATCAGCCATAGCATTATGACCACCCATCTATTACTGATTAGGTCCCTCTTTTGCCACCACAACACCCCTGAGCCATCCTGGCATGGACTCCACTAGACCTCTGAAGGTGTGCTGTGCTATCTGTCAGCAACAGATCCTTTAAGTCCTGTAAGGTACGAGGTGGGGCCTCCATGGATTGGGCTTGTTTCTCCAGCACATCCCACAGATGCTCGATTGAATCGAGATTTGGAGAATCTGGAGGCAAAGTCAACCACTCAAACTTGTTGTTGTGTTCCTCAAACCATTCTTGAACATTTTTGCTGTGTGGCAGACCACATTATCCTGCTGAAAGAGGCCACTGCCATCAGGGAATGCTGTTTCCATGAAGGGGTGCACTTGCTTAGCATCAATGTTTAGGTAGGTGGTGTAGAGAGGGGGGCTCCTGAGATAATTTCTCTGCTCTCCAATCCTCCCCACCTCCTGTTGACTTTCAAAGGCAGAAGTCCGCAAATCAAAACAGCAGAGGGCCTACACACTGGGCACCGAGACAAGCCAGGACATGTCTGCTGTTTCAATCCTCCCCAAAACAAAGGACACATGAGGGGAGGGGGTTAGTTGCTCAGCAACAGCCTGTGTACTGCCCCTTCCCTCCCCTCTCAGGCCGCCCCCTCCCGGGACCTTTGTAAGTGTTTGTGGGAAGGTTGCATGCTCTCTTCCTCGCTGAATGGTTGACTAGAGGCTGCGCTGAGGCCGGTCTCTGTCTGTGGATTCAAGGGATACGGACTTAACCCTTCCTGTTCTGCTCCACTGCTGCTGTGAGGACTGCTGGGATCTGTTGTTTTACCCGTACTGGATGTACTCACACGGTGCCTTGTTACCTGTTGGATTACCTCTTGCTGCACCTCTGACCCTTGGACTACTAGCCTTGTGACTCTGGATCTACTCCTTCCTTGGCCCGTTGCCTACCTTCTGGGTGGACCCTCCCCGTGGCCTGCAACCCCCCAGGACCTAACCCCCGGCCTTTGTACCTTGCTTTGTACACCTGAATTCCCCAATAAACACCCCGCACGCCGGGTTCCGTGTGATTTGCCTCTGTGTATTCTCTCTGCGCTCCTAGTTCATCACAGGTGGTACATGTCAAAGTAATATGAATGATAGAACCCAAGGCTCTCCAGGAGAACATTGCCCACAGCATCACACTGCCTCCGCCGGCTTACCTTCTTACGACATTACATCCTGGTGCCATCTCTTCCCCCTGTAAGCAACCCACACACACACCTGGTCATTCACATGATGTAAAAGAAAATGTGATTCATCAACAAGGCCTCCTTCCATTGCTCTGTGGTCCAGTTCTGATGCTCACATGCCCATTGCAGACACTTTTGGCAATGGATACCGGTCAGCACGGGTACCTTGACTAGTCTGCAGCTACGCAGCCCCATATACAACACACTGCGATGCTCTGTGTGTTCAGACACCTTTCTATCAGAACCAGAAGTAACTTTTTCAGCAATTTGAGCTAAGTAGCTCTTCTATGGGATCGGAATACACGGGCCGACCTTCTCTCCCCACGTGCACCAATGAGCCTTGGCCACCCATGGCCCTGTAGCCAGTTCACTTGTTTTAATTTCTTGGACCACTGCAGATTGGGGCCATCTCACAAGAGCTGCAGTTTTGGAGTTGCTCTGACCCAGTCGTCTATACATCACAATTTGGTCCTTGTCAAAGACACTCAAATCCTTACACTTGCCCATTTTTTATGCCTCCATTGAGTCGTGCAATGGTTGTAAAGTAATTAAAAGCTTGTACGATCTGCCCATCTTGGACAGGCATATCGTACTTGCAATCATAGAAAGCCCGCCCCGCTGATGACTCCAATGCCGCATGGGCAGTGTGCGCTTTTGTCTTCCGAAAACGCGACTAACCCGCCGACAATCGTACGATTCTTGGCAGGTTTTCGAGCCTGTTCGGGAGAAAAAAGATCTTAGAGGTGGCCATACACCTGCCGATTATCGTACGATAATTCCGGGAAATCCCTCGATCGTACAATAATCGGCCGGTGTGTTGAAGGCGTGCGACCATTTCTACTGTACGGTCGCAAGTCTTTTGTCTTGCGAACATGTTTGAAAACCAGCCGAAAATCGTACGATTTTCAGCAGGTTTGTGGCCTGCTCGTGAGACAACTACCGCACGCGCCTGTGTGCGCAAACGCACACAGCCCGTTCAGCATTGCAGTCATCAGAGGGGCGGGCTTGCAATGATCGCAAGTACAATCTGACTGTCCAAGATGGGCAGATCGTACATTTTTTTAATTACCTTACAACCTTTGCAAGACGAAAGTGTATGTATGTATGTATGTATGTATGTGTGTATATATATATATATTATCATTATTATTTATTTTATATTCTGACGACCGCTGTAAAAAAAAACCCCAAAAAACAGAAAGGGCACCTCCCTGAAATGAGACGGGAAACTTCCTGAAATAAGGTTTTGCAGGTTGGGATGTCTGTTGTAAGGTGTATGGCCAGCTTAAGGTTAAAGGTGTCCCTCTTTCTCATTTTGGAGGTATGCTGTATGCATAAATTCCTGACACGTTGCAATATACAGCAAGAGTCCTATTAGTTTACAAAAAGCTTCGCCTCTCATCATTTATTTAGTAAAACACGGCACAAACTGTTAGCATTATGTAAATCCTATATTATAATGATAGTAAAATATAGTCATAAAAACTCCAGTCAAATGCCATTGCCTCGGTTAAGATGGAGTCATCAGTCTTTTCCAGGCAAGAGGAAGCATTTTTTTCTAAGGGCTTGCTCACACTGAATGCGGTACGTTACAGAGTGGTAGCTGCTGGAATGCACCGCAATCCCTCACAACACTTCCCCCTGCGTTCTGGGGAGGGAGGGGGCGTGGCGGTGCATTGAATTCAGCCGCCCCCCTCACCCGCGCCCACAGTGCAATCGGATGCGTGGCAAAACTTTGCCTGCATTCCGTTCCACTGCAATTGCATAAAATGCTGCTTGCTATAGAAGACTTGTTGAAGACTTCACTTTGACAGACCCTATAATCTGAATGGGAAACAAGTAGTTATATAACTTCCGCCATGTGTCATTAACTTCAGGTGCACTGTGATCAATATCTGAATGGTGAAACAGCTCCATTCAGGGCCACCAGCCCAACATATCTCATTAGTACTGGCCCAGGGGGCAAGGGGGCAATGATCCCCTCCCCCCCC